>NW_017671188.1:85710-97705 GCF_001879085.1 Nicotiana attenuata | reverse complement strand
GAATTAATTTTATAATTCAAAATTCCTCAAATGTGGTTCTAAAAGCTCGTTCAAATTGAACAAACAGTTTTAGAAAATTTACTCAGTTTTAATTTTACATCTTTTCTCTAAAGCAAATTAGTATAAGCGAATATTCACTATTTTAAAAATGTTCTTTAATTTAGTACACTAAGTAATCACTATTTTAGCCTTCTTTACACTAAAAAACGAAAAAGGGCTTAAAGTGCCCCTATTTTATGCTAAATGGTTTATAAAAAAAACCGTCCACCTATCCGTCTGAAAATATATAGAACGTTAATTCTATTGTTAAAATTGCCCCCGCGACTAACGACGCTTCATGTGGGCCTCTCATTAAATGATGTGGCATTCTTTCATTTGGCCACGTGGCTCAGTGGGCTAAAATTATATTTGGGTAAATTTTGACCCATTTAACCGATCCAACCAACTCTTTTTCCGTATAGCCACTCTTTTAACCCTATACCCACATATTTTACTCGTCTTCTTCCCCAATTTAGAACCCAGAGCATCAAGTTGCTCATATAATCTTCTTCCCCAAATTTCTCTTTTTCAACTAATTAATTCTTGTCTTTTTTCTTCAAATCCTGTGGTTGGCTGTAAAAGTTGCGCCTTCATTGAAATACAAAAAATTCGAATGTTTGAAAATTGTGTCTCTTCTGGTTCGTTGCGTCGTTGTGGTTTAATTGCAAATCATTTTATGGCTAAGACTCATTTGAACGGTGGTCGTCGATTCTATAAATGCCCTCGTTTTGACGAGGAAGCTTCACGTGGTTTGTGGGAATGGCGGGATGTAGAGATGCCACTACATGTGACGATGTCAATCAATAACTTGTATACTTCACTGAAGTCAGTGGAAGTTGAAAGAAATTATTTGAAGAAGATGGTGGCTAACTTAGAAGATGTTGTTTTTGCTGAAAGACTGAAAATGGAGAAAATAATGAAAGAGATGAAGGGAATTAATTCAGCAAACTTAGATAATGTCGCTAGGATGGAGGATAAACTACAAACAATAAAATGGTTTATTGTGTTTTCTTGGGTTGTCTTTGTGTTGGTGCTAGTTTTCAAGAAGATGTAGTGTAGTTAGGTTATTTTGTAATTCTGTCGATGTTGTAATTTGCATATGTTTATCAATTTGGTTCAGATGTTGTAACTCTGCAGATGTTGTAATGCTGCAAATGTAATGGTTCTTTGTTGGTATGAAATGAAGCTTTTTACCATTCTTTTTTACTCTCATGCAACATTCGGAAAATTACTAAGTCAAAGAGAATCATCTCTTATAGATAGACAACAAGAACATTTCCAATAATCGAGTAGCAAACATACATTGTTTTAAGATTTAAGCCCAACAAAATATTGTTATTAGACAAGTAAATGTGTGATCCAAAAACCTATACCAGTGTCACAATATTTACTTGTCTAAAAACCTAGAACATGAACAAGCATCATGTAGCCAATTGTAAGTATAAACAGTAGATTGTAAGTATACGTTATTGGCTAATGGACAACTTCTTTTATTATGGTTTGGCTTGCCACAAAAACCACAAGTCATTTGAAGACCCTTCCTAGAAGTTGACCATTCTCCTTGCCTTTTCCTAGCGTCATCCTTCTCTCTTGACCTTTTCACTTTAGGTCTATTAACAATCTTTGCTAATGGTGGTGGTTCCATGGCTTGGTGTGGCTCAACTTTTCAGAATTTTTCACCTCTAACAGGTTGCGGTTTGTGCTGATACACCAACTGCCAAGCTTGTTTGAAATACCACCAATGAATTCCAAGTGTTGGGTCTTGTTTCTTAGTTGAATGCTTTGATAGCACGAGAAAAAGGGATTCCAAACAAGTCCCAAAGTCTGCATGTGCACCTTTGTTGCTTCAAAATCACTGTGTGCCTGTCTTCACCTTCAATTATTTTAAAACCCTATCTCCATTGAAATTTTCCTTGCACTTTGAAACCATCTCTCTATAATCATTGTATAGCTCCATTACATATGGGTTGTATTCACCTCTCCAACTACTAACTCCATCTGCTATATCCTTTAGTTGATTCATCACCTTCAATTATCAACCAGTAAACAAGCAGTTAGTCAACAATAGACTATTTAACAAGCAATTGTTAATTCTTCACTCTTACATCAGTTAGATAAACTAGCAAGCAGATTGTTGTTTAGTCAACAATAGACAAATGAACAAATTAACAGTACACTTCACCTTCACTCTAATATCCTCAAGCATCTTCACAATTGGCTTATATCTAGCTTCAAGAATCCAAGGGTTGAAAGACTCAGTAAAGTTGTTGTCCACCATTGGTTTCTTACATTGGGTATCAAAGTAAGCTTTACACCAGCTTACTGGAGGATATTTCAGGAAGTCCCTAACAACATCCTCAAACACTTAACCTAATTGTTTCAATATATCCTTAAATTCTTTCTCATATGTGCTCCAAGAACTCCACCACATTAATTTTTTCATCTCATAAGTCTTCTAATCTTTTCTCCAGTTTGCTTAATATATGCCTTGCACAATATCTGTGATATGATTGTGGACATACATTTATTACGGCATCTACGTAATGACCCGACCGGTCGTTTTGAATATTTGCATTTCGTTCAGTTATTTGAAGTCTTGAACAGCATCGTATGATGTATTATGACTTGTGTGAATCGTCGATTTTGGTTTCCAGGTATATTCGAAATCGATTTGGAAGAATGAATTTCATGATTGAAGCTTTAAGTTGGAAGAGGTGATTAAATTTTACTTTTGTGAATTTGAACCCGGAACAAAGTTTTGATGGTTCCGTTAGGTCCAGATGGTGATTTTCAACTCGGGCGTATGCTCGAATTTATATTTGGATATTTCTAGAAGGATTCGACACAAATTGGTGAAAATTGGAAATTTGAAGGATTTGAAAGTTTATAGTTTAATAGAGAGTAGACTTTGTGGATATACAGAGTGTGGTTCCAGAAATTGGAATTACTTCGTTATGTCATTTGGGACTTGTGTGCAAAATTTGAGTTCATTCCAAGTTGATTAGATATGTTTCTGCACGAGTTTTAGAAGTTGAAAGTTCTAAGTTTATTACTATTGATTTGAGGTGGGATTCGTCGTCTTGATGTTGTTATGTGTGATTTGAGGCCTCGAGTAGGTTCGTGTTATGTCATAGAACTTATTGGTATATTCGGACAGGGTCCCGAGGGGCTTGGGTGAGTTTCGGATGAGGTTCAGACCTTTTCGTCGCATGTTGCATTTGGCTAAGGCTACTGGTTCTGGTGTTTCCGCATTTGCAGAAGAATGGAAGCATATGCGTACACTTGGTCGCAGAAGCAGAGGAAGGCTTGGCTGGGGATCATCGCAGAAGTGGAGGAAGAGGCGCACCTACGTGTGCGCAGAAGCGGAAGCTGTGATGGCAGAAGCGGGTATGTTCGTAGAAACGTGTTTTGTCTCGCACCTGCGCTTGTGTAGAAGCGGTGCCTGTTGTGCAGGTGCAGAAGAGCAGACCTCCAGTGTTTTCCACAGAAGCAGGAATTTTGTTGCAAAAGCAACCCTTTGTTCGCAAAAGCGAAAATCACTGGGCAGAAGCTATATTTTCGAGAGTTGGTCGTTTTATTCTCATTTTTGAGACAGAGAGCTAGATTTTGGGCGACTTTGGAGAGTAATTTCATCACAAGGATGGGGCAATTGTTTTATACTTAGTTCGATTATATTTCGTGATTCTATCTTCGTTTTTGGTAATTGGATTATGAATTTTAAAGAGAAATTGGGGGTTTTAGCTTAAAGTTTCATATAGTGAGTTTTTGAGTTTTGAACATCGATTCGGAGTCGGATTTGAGTGAAACTAGTATGGTTGGACTCGTATTGAATGTGTTATCGGATTTGTGAGTTTTGTCGAGTTCCGAGGTACGGGCCTGGGTTTGAGTTTTGGGATGATTTTGGGTTTTTGATTAAGGGATCGACCTTTATCATTTGGAATTGTTTCCTTGGGCTTTATTTGATGTATTTGAGTTACTTTTGGCTAGTTTCTAGAAGTTCGAAGGTTGGTACGCGCAAGATGGCATTTTTAGAGTATCACTTAGCTTGCTCGGCATTGGATTGGCTTGTTCAAGGTAAGTAACACTTCTAAACTTGGTGCTGAGGGTATGGAACCCCGAATTACGTGGTATGTGATTGATGTTGAGCTTACGCGTATGCTAGGTGACGGGTGTGTGGGTGTGCACCGTAGAAATGGTGAATGGTCGATTCCATGGAACTGTGTAGCTATCTTATCTCAACATTTCTACTGTACTCTATGTGTTAGAGCACCTGTTGTAATTGATGTTAGAAATTATGTTTATGTTATATGTTGGTATTATTGGGACCCATAGTGGTCGTTCTTTGTGTCACGCCCCCAAACCTGCATAGGCGTGGCTGGTACCCGGTGACGTACTACCCGAGCGAACCACTCTTTAACTCGTTTTTTTCCTTCTAACTATCATGGGCCAACATGGCCACAACTTGTAATGTATAACTATAAGTGGGCAAGCGTTATATCAATGAACCATCGTTCTTAAAACATGAATACATATGGGCCGTCAAGGCCTCTGACATACTGTAAAAAATAAACCTCTATCTACAAAGCCTCTAAGATTATTTGACATCAAATGGGATAGGGTACCAGCCTACCCATAAGTCTGTAGCAAAACTCTGACACGATGACTCATAGACTCGACTGCACTCCAAATGAGGTGGAGTCTTACTGATCCTTCGCTTAATGCTACCCTCGTCTACTATGAGGGCTCGTCAAATGGATTATCTATACCTGCAGGCATGAATACAGTGTCCCCAACAAACGGACGTCAGTACGAATAACGTATCGAGTATGTAAGGCGGAACTGAAACATAACAATAAGTCAAAATTAACTAAAGACATATAAGAATCAACCTGAATCTCTGAAGTGCCACCGTATATGCATACTTATTATACTTATGTATATATAATACTTCTCATTGAGACTATTATCGATATCTTATGATGCATGACTGCCCAACATATCAATAGTAACTTCCCGACCGGCCGTAGTGCGGTGGTAAATGCATGACTGCCCGACCGCCCGTAGCTCGATGGTAAATGTGTAACTTCCCAACCGGCCGTAGCACGGTGGTAAATGCATGACTGCCCGACCGGCCATAGTTCGGTGGTGAATGTGTAACTTCCCAACCGGCCGTACCGCGGTGGTGAATGCTGACGCATATAATACCATTATGAACATTAACATCTTTATCAAATACCTCAATAGAGACTTGGGAATATACTTAGGCATGCTTGAATATCACTTTACAAGAATGAATAACATAGACATCCTTAACTGCTAAGAGTAGAACTACTTATGGAATAGCATTACGTTTACGTATCGTTACTTGAATCATGCCAAAAGGAAGAAGGGATAGCCTTAACATACCTGAGCCGATTCTCTTAGCAGTCACTCTAACACACGTCTTTGCGAAAAACACGTAGCGTCTGGTCGAAGTAGGGAAAAATCCCTACTTGATATTCTTGATATCATAGCACGTTATTTCTTATTCGACTAATATTCAATCCTTACTCTACATCATCAAACAATTCTTTCGGCCTTCTTCTTGTCATGTCTTCCAAAATTCTCCAACTTATATCACTAATAAAGAAACCAAAACAAAGGAAATTATCCAAAGACTTTCACGTGTAAACAAGGTATCTTATGTGTTATGACTCATCATGCACATTGGTGCAACCTTGGCCTAGTTAATTTCATATGGCAGCCCATAACAAAATCTTTATCCACTTAATCCTATTTAATACCATAATTAACCCCACAATTAATTAATTATTCACATAGTTAAGAATTATCTCAAATTACTTAAAATACTACTCGCTTTTTACCTACTTTATACACCTTACTATCATGGTCATGTGGTACCTTGTATGATAGTAGTTCATAAATATCGGGTATTATAGCTTGGACCGTATTTTATCCCAATTTTCAAACTTCGACGAAACTCATTTTCTTCGATTCGCTTACCCTCTCACCTTCTTGAATTTACTTATCACTTGTTTGAAATAGCGTAATACTTATAACCTCGAAAATAGTCTTGTCCTCGTCCTAAAGTACTACTATTAAAATATTAATAAATTATGGTACCGTATAAAATCAATACATACACTATTATTTCATTAAAACATCCACGTAAAAATACATATATTTTCTCAACTTCTAGTTTTCCTCATCTCATATAAAGAGTAAAAAATTTCATACGCTTAATTCTTAAAATGGTAAAAAGATAACTTTCTTTTCTTGTGAGAAAATAATTTCTATCTTTACAATTAAGAAAATCTCGTAAACTTTATCATATTATGTATATAATTTAAAGCATATGCGAAAGTAGTAATATTAATAACTATATAAAATCATATTTTTCAAACTTTTTTACAAAAATATTCCACTCAAAATACCATATTAAATGTATATAACGGTATCAGGTTGTTAAACTTACGTGGTCTTACAATAATATAGTCACAAATCCTTTATAACCTCATGAATGGTCTTAATCCCCTCAAGCTCATATGGATTACTACAACTTATCCTAATATTAAAGTACGGGATATAACATCATTCCCCCCTTTAGAAATATTTGTCCTTGAATGTTAACTCTTAGAGATTTACAAAATTTTCTCTAGGGTCTCCTTTGTAAACTAAACTAAACCCAACCTTTATCTGCTCGACTATTCACAGTCTTTTGTACTTGAGTATATCGTATCTTCTTCACCTTTACCTTACTTACCTTTCAATATCGCATCGTATCTTCTGTCGCTTTTCATAACCTCCCTTCCACATAGGTAGAAATTACATCTACGCCTTAAAGCTCCATTGTGATAGCACCTCTGGTGCATACAAAAATTGGTGGAAGCTTTATACTGACTTCTTACGACTTAGCTCTATGGCACAATCTGGAAACAAAAGAAGGGTAACATTTCCTAAATGCCCCATAGCCTCTCAATTATAGACGTGGCGCGCAACACACCCATAAAGTGAGACCACTTAGTCACGCCCCCAAACCTGAAGAGGCGTGGCTGGCACCCGGTTTCGTACTACCCGAGCGAACCAGTCTTGAACTCATTTTTTTTCTTCTTACTATCATGGGCCAACATGGCCACAACTTGTAATGTATAACAATAAGTGGGCAAGCGCTATATCAATGAACTATCATTCTTAAAACATGAATACATATGAGCCGTCAAGGCCTCTGACATATTATACAAAATGAACCTCTGTCTACAAAGCCTCTAAGATTATTTGACATCAAATAGGACAGGGTACCGCCCTACCCATAAGTCTGTAGTAAAACTCTGACATGATGACTCATAGACTCGGCTGCACTCCAAATGAGGTGGAGTCTTACCGATCATTCGCTTAATGCTACCCTCGTCTACTATGGGGGCTCGTCAAACTGATTATCTATACCTGCAAGCATGAATGCAGCGTCCCCAACAAACAGACGTCAGTACGAATAATGTACCGAGTATGTAAGGCGGAACTGAAATATAACAATAAGTCAATAGTAACTAAAGACATATAAAAATCAACCTGAATCTCTGAAGTGCTACCGCATATGCATACTTATTATACTTATGTACATATAATACTTCCCTTTGAGACTATTATCCATATCTTATGATGCATGACTGCATAACAGATTGGTGGTAACTTCCCGACCGACCGTAGCGCGGTAGTAAATACATGACTGCCCGACCGGTTGTAGCTCGGTTGTAAGTGTGTAACTGCCTAATCGGCCGTAGTGTGATGGTAAATTCATGATTGCCCGACCGACCATAGCCCGGTGGTAAATGTGTAACTTCCCAACCGGCCGTAGCGCGGTGGTAAATGTTGATGCATATAATACCATTATGAACATTAACATCTTTATCAAATACCTCAATAGAGACTTAGGAATATACTTAGACATACTTGAATATCACTTTATAGGAATGAATAACATAGACATTCTTAACTGCTAAGAGTAGAACTACTTATAGAATAGCATTACGTCTACGTATCTTTACTTGGATCATGCCAAAAAGAAGAAGGGGTAGTCTTAACATACCTGAGCCGATTCTCTTAATAATTCCTCTAACACACGTCTTTGCGAAAAACACGTAACGCCGGGTCGAAGTAGGGAAAAATCCATATGATATTCTTGATATCATAGCACGTTATTTCTTGTCCGACTAATATTCACTCCATACTGCACATCATCAAACAATTCTTTCGGCCTTCTTCTTGTCATGTCTTCCAAAATTCTTCAACTTATATCACTAATAAAGAAACCAAAACAAAGGTAATTATCCAAAGACTTTCACGTGTAAACAAGGTATCTTATGTGTTATGACTCATCATGCACATTGGTGCCACCTTAGCCTAGCTTAATGCCATATGGCAGCCCATAACAAAATCTTTATCCACTTAATCCTATTTAATATCATAATTATCCCCACAATTAATTAATTATTCACATCATTAAGAATTATCTCAAATTACATAAGATACTACTCACTTATAACCTACTTTATACACCTTACTATCATGGTCATGTGGTACCTTGTAAGGCACTAGTCCATAAATACCGGGTATTATAACTTGGACCGTATGTTATCCCAAATTGTCAAACTTCGACGAAACTCATTTTCTTCGATTCGCTTACCCTCTCACATTAACGAATATACTTATCACTTGTTTGAAATAGTGTAATACTTATAACCTCGAAAATAGTCGTGTCCTCATCCTAAAGTACTACTATTAAAATATTAAAATATTAATAAATTATGGTACCATATAAAATCAATGAATATACTATTATTTCATTAAAATATCCATGTGAAAATACATATATTTTCTCAACTTCTAATTTTTTTCATCTCATATAAAGAGTACAAATTTTCGTACGCTTAATTCTTAAAATGGTAAAAAGATAACCTTCTTTTCTTGTGAGAAAATAATTTCTATCTTTACAATAAAGAAAATCTCATAAACTTTCTCATATTATGTGTATAATTTAAAGCATATTCGAAAGTAGTAATATTAATAACTATATAAAACCATATTTTTCAAACTTTTTTACAAAAATATTCCACTCAAAATACCATATCAAATGTATATAACGGTATCAAGATTGTTAAACTTACGGGGTCTTACAATAACATAGTCACAAATCCTTTATAATCTCATGAATGGTCTTAATCCCTTCAAGCACATATGGATTACTATAACTCATCCTAATGTTAAAGTACGGGATGTAACATTTTGCTGTTGAGTTATTTGCTTAACTGCAGTTATGTACTTAGTCGCATTCATCATTACATATCATATCTCAGTCTTTGTTCTTGTATATTGTCACATCTCATATCATCGATTTGGGCTGCTTAGCATGAGTGTGGTGAGCTCGAGAGACTGGAGAGATTGATGACTGAGTGAGGCTGAGGGCCTGATTGTGAGGATATCGATACTATAGCGCGTGAGTTATCCGTGCAGCACGTGAGTTGTCCGTACATCACGTGAGTTGTCCGTGCAACACATGAGTTATCCGTGGGGATCCAAATATTGACACTATATCACGTGAGTTGTCCGTGCGGATTATAGAACTTGAGCTGAAGGAGCCCCTCCGAAGTTTGTACACCCTAGTGAGCGAGTTGCTAGCAGTTATTATGTTTGGGCTGGATTTGCCCTGTACAATACTGAGTAATTGAGTGTGTCGAGTGATTAAGCGTGATGAGTGAAAAGTGTGAGATAGTAAAATTGAGTACTCTGAGAGTGTGAGTACATAAGTTCATCACTGAGATACAATGCATTTGACATGCGTACTTGAGATACATGCATAGAGATGCATTTTCTTCTGCTACCTGATTTTGGTGACATTCATGATTTCATTTGTATATTAACACGTAGGCATAGAGATCTATATTCCTCTTGCTACCCAAAAATGAAACATCTTGTTTATTGTTGTAGGGTCTTTGGAAAAAATCACACTTTTCAAACTTACTCATACTTTTTTTGTGTTATCGGTGAAAGATTTGGAATTGACTGTTATACTTGAAAAACATGCCTATTTTTCCGTAACTGTGAGCGAGTTGAGCATCTTATCTATGAGTTATTTCTTGTAACACTTTTATTATATTGTTATGAATTTAGGCTGGTTATTGGAGTTGGACTCTGACCCTTGTCCCAGCTCGTCACAACTTTCAACCTAAGGTTAAGTTTGTTACTTATTGAGTACATGGATTCGACTGTACTCATACTACACTCCTGCACCTTGCGTGAAGATGTTGGATGTTGATGTTGCTGCGCATGGAGGGAGCTGGATCTGAAGACGTACCTGCATTCCGGTCATAGCTGCCTCTTGATCTTAGTAGCTTTAGAATTTTTATCTGTTCATGTATATTTCAAACAGATGATGTACTTTATTTCATACCAGCTTTGTAAATTCAAAAATTTTAGAAGCTCATGATTTGTATTACTAGTCCTTGGGAAATTCTTTGTATAAAAGTGGTTGTATTACCTTTTCTTCTCTTAATAAATCTCATTAAATTGGATAGTTGGTCATTTCTTACCTAGCGGGTTGGGTTTTTGGACTTATATTTCTGGTAGCGTCCCTATGAGTGGAATTTGTGACTCGATGAGTGGCTGGATGGCTCTATGATGAGTATGATGTGACTGTGAGATGTGTTCAGATTGTTTGATTTCGACGAGAATAGGTTGCTTGAGATGTAAAAAGGACTATTGGGTGTTTGATTGCTGTCTTGATGTGACGTATAGTCTCGAGTTATAAGTGTGTTGAAAGATTTTTCATGTTGTTCATTCGTGGGGTGAAGCATATTCTTATGTTCTGTTGACGAGCTTAGACTCGGGAAGATGTAGTGAATGCTTAGTAGTTATGGTCGTGGTAGGACATAAGGGCTGCCAGTTTGGGGCTGAGCAGGTGGGTTATCTCTTACGGGGTGTCCAGAAGTTGTGTGATTCTTTATGTTATTTCTGGGGAGAGTTCTCTCTTACAAGTGGATTATATGTGTTACAATTTGAGTTTGGATCGCTTGAGGAAGTTGGCTTGACTGTGACAAGGATGGATGCAAGATTTGTAAATAATTTGAAGTATCAGATGGTTGGTGTTGCACGAGCTTATGAAGGACTTAGTTGAATCTCACTGCAGTATTATGGCAGGAACAGAGTATGGATATTGTAAGTTATCGACTGTCTTTAGCTATGGCTTTGAGCCAAGTGGGGGAGACTATTATCAATAATTGGATTTCATGGTTATGTGTTGTACTGGTTTTGATTCGAGGCATACTTATGAATCAGATATGACTTGTAGAGGTCGGTTTTGAGGATGGCTTAAGTAAGGAATTTCGGGATGCGTGATGTATTACAGTTTATGGGTATATGGAAATCGTGGAATGATTTGACTTTGCTATTCGTGACAGATGTAGTGTGCATGGAGTAGGGGTTCACTCGGTTGTTTAGAGATATGGGTTACTTCTTTGGGTGTTGTTGTGCTAATGAGGCACAAGTCGTTTGGCCTGTTTGGGCGGCTCTATTGAGATTTAGATAGAATGGTTGACTCTCGAGAAAGTTCTAATGGATTCAAGATTTATATATAGCAATTGTGAGTTTTTCCGCATTGGTATATGGCTAGGATCGCCTTGATACCTCCGAAGCATGGACACATGGAACACTGGATGCACGGCTGACAAGTTGGGCGGCAAGGCAAGTCTGTAAGCCACCTCTCCCACACGATCGAGAATCTCAAATGGACCAATGAACCTAGGGCTAAGCTTGCCCTTCTTCCCAAATTTCATCACGCCTTTCATAGGCGACACTCAGAGCAAGACCCGCTCACCAACCATGAAAGCTACATCTCGAACCTTACGATCCGCATAACTCTTTTGCCGCGACTGAGCCGAACGAAGCCTGTCCTGAATGATCTTGA
>NW_017671188.1:35373-83294 GCF_001879085.1 Nicotiana attenuata | reverse complement strand
CCCCACCTCCCTGAACCATGTCTCTGGGACGATCTGCTACTGGCTGACCCCTACCTCTGCCGGTCCGAGCTCCACCTCTACGGTCTCTACCCCACCTCTATGATCCCTACCCCCGCCTCTAGCTGGCTGGGCAGGCTGTGGATCACCTGGTGCCTGAATCATGGGGCGAGGACCCTGCTGCTGAGAACTACCCGAGGCTCGAGGGCAAAATCTGACGATGTGACTCGGGTCACCACAACCATAACAAGCCCTCGGCTGCTGAGACTGCTGGCCCTGTCGACCTGTATGTCCTCCCCGGAAACTCTAAAGTGGCGGTGCACTGATGGGCTGCTGATCAGAATAATGCTGCTGAGAACCACCACCGCCTAGAGTACCATGAGAAACCTGGAGTGCTGACTGAAAGGGTCTCGGTGGATGGCCTCTACCATACGAATCCCTACCTCCAGACGAGGTACCACTGAACCTACCAGAATGACGAGGCCTCTTATCCGACACCTGACCACCTCCTCGTGCAAGAGCCATCTCCACTCTACGGGCCGCATTGGCCGCCTCCTGAAAAGAAATCTCACTCTCGGCTCCCATAGCCATCTAAAGACGGATCGGATAAATCAAACCATCAATAAACCTCCGCACCCTCTCTCCCTTGGTGGGGAGTATCACAATAGCATGGCGGGCTAGATCAATGAACCGAGTCTCATACTATGTAACTGTCATAGTGCCCTGCTGGAGGCGCTCGAACTGCCTGCGGAGAGCCTCTCACTGAGTAACTGGGAGAAACTTCTCCAAAAACAACTCTGCAAACTGATCCCAAGTCAATGATGGCGACACTGCTGGCCTGGATAAACAATAGTCCCTCCACCAAGTCTTGGCGGACCCTGCTAGACGAAAGGTGGCGAAGTCGACCCCATTGGTCTCTACAATACCCATAGTCCGGAGAACCTCATGGCAGCTGAATAAGAAATCATGTGGGTCCTCTGTAGGAGCACCGCTGAAAGTCGTGGTGAAGAGCTTGGTAAATCTATCCAGTCTCCACAAAGCATCTGCGGACATTGCCGCTACATCGCCGGTCTGAGTCACAATACTCGGCTGAACTACCACGGCTGGCTGAACCTCTGGAACCTGAGTCTGGGGAGCCACCTGCTCCGGAATGCGTGTAGCGGGAGTCTGAACTCCTCCCCCAGCCTGAGAAGTGGCTGGTGCTACGGGAAGCAAACCCGCTCTAGTGATGCTCTCCATAAGGCCTACCAATCTGACCAGAGCGTCCTGAAGAACTGGCGTGGCTATGAACCCCTCTGGGACCTGAGCTGGGCCCACCGGAGCTGCTGGGGCTGGAACCTCCTCATCATAATCAACATGAGGCTCCACCTCTGGGACTGCTGCTCGGGGCTGAGCTCTGCCCCGGCCTCGGCCTCACCCTCTGCCCCTCGTAGGAGCTGCTGTTGGGGGCTCGGGCTGCTGCGCGGTAGAAGAGGAAGCACGTGTTCTCGCCATCTGCGAAAGAACAGAGTAGAAAGGCAATCAGTATTTGAGAAACAGAATCGCACGACAAGGAAGAACAAAAGTGAAATTTTTCCTAACTCCGTAGCCTCTGGGGGATAAATACAGACGTCTCCGTACCGATCCCTCAGACTCTACCGAGTTTGTCCGTGAGTAGCGAGACCTATGTAACCTAGTGCTTGATACCAACTAGTCACGACCCGGATTTCCCACCATCGGGAGTCGTGATGGCGCCTACTGTTGGAGCTAGGCAAGCCAAACATTTAAACATTTTCGGATAACAACACAACAATGATAAAATAACGAGTCTTTAAATAAATGCGGAAGTCTTTTAAAACATAAATAACTGAAAACCCAAAATGCGGAAGTCTAATATTTTACTACCCAAGACTGGAGTCGCTATCTCACGAACCGCTAAAGAGTGCTACAAACAAGTCTGAATAGAAAATACATAATGTCTGTCTCGGTGCAATGAAAACAAACAGAAAATATGGAAAGGATGGACAACATTGTGCCAGTGCCAAAGAAGGATGGGAAGGTCAGGGTCTGTGTCGACTACCGGGACCTCAACCGGGCCAGTCCGAAAGACGACTTCCCCGTTGCCGAACATACACATCCTGATTGACAATTGTGCCAAGCACGAGCTGCAGTCATTTGTCGATTGTTTTTGCCGGGGTACCATCAGATATGGATGGACGATAAGACGCGGAGAAAAACGACTTTCGATTACGNCCACGGATTCAAGCCTAAGTTAAACTAAAACTTCCGAAACTTGCATTTGATCTAAAACCCGACCTAAACACCTCCGAATGATCTGAAACTTTGCACGCATATCCAAAATCACCTAACGGAACTACTGCAACTCTCGGAATTCCATTCCGACCCTCGGATCAAAATCTCACCTACCATCCGAAATTCGCCAAAATCCGACCTTAGCCAATTCAAGCCTAATTCTACACCGGACCTCCAAATTCAATTCCGATTGCGCTCCTAAGTCACAAATCATCCCCGAAACTAGTCGAATCATCGAAAATCCATTCCGAGCCTTCTAACTCATAAGTCAACATTCGGTTGACTTTTCCAAACTAACCTTCTCATAAAGAGACTTATTGTCTCATTTCTAACCGAACTCTATCCGAATTACTTCAAATTCTCCAAACACATATAATGAAACATATAGAAGCATAAAACGGGGAAACGGGGCGGTAACTCCCGTAACGACGGGTCGGGTCGTTGCAGATAATGAGAATGAGAAAGAGATAGAGAAAGAGAAAGATAAATAGAAGGACAATTATACTATACTTGGCTTCCCTTTCGCCTTCTGTTTTTGGATAATTGAAGTATTCCCAATTTTCCAGGAAAAACCGTTTATGGACTTCAGAGAATGCGAGTTCCCTCGGATGCTATGTTATTCAGATATGAAATCTCCGTATTATGACAGCCTATGTAAAAAGTACTCATATAGTGAAAAAGTAAGTTAATAGTATTACTAGCTATATTTTTGCCTGTGTGTTTTGGTTCTAAATACTTGCTTTTTTCTTATAAAATAGGTGTTTCAATTGCTCGAGATGGTACCATTTGTTTCTTCTGATGAAGAAGATGCGGAGCCCGCTAGTGTGCATGTGCAATTATCTCAAGATCAAAGTTCAATGCCTTCAACACAATTTGATGAAGACTTGCTTAAGAGTCTGTTTGGAAAGCCACTCTGTAATTGGAATAGGTGCAATTACTAGGGTAGTAATTACACAGCCTGGCAATTACACAGTTGTGTAATTACGATGACATGTTTGTTTGTCATAGTATAATTACAGTGTAATTACAAGTTTACTGTTTGGTTGCACAAGTGTAATTACACAGTTAGATTAAATTTTAAATTAAGTAATTATCAAAACTTACAAATAAATATAATAAAGCATATAAATTTTTACAAGTATAAATGATATTACATTTGATATTTAAGATGTATATTTTTTCGTGAATATACATTTAAAAAATAGTTTATATATATTTTTAAATTAATAATATTTAGTTTAGATACTTACAAAAACTAAATATACGTTTTGTAAGGACATCATGAAATTCATGATTGATAAAATAAATTAATATTTATAAATATAGTGTCATAACATTATTCAAATATTTGACAAAACTAATCTATCAATTCTAACTAAAAAATGAACAACATACAATGTGAACCAATACTACTAAAACAAGTAAATTGGAACCATGAATATAACACAATTTCATAAATAAATAAAAAATAGTTTAACATATGTCAAATTCCAACATAATAATAGTAAGTCTCACTGCAACTTAAGATTAGAAAACATGATAAGTTTATAACCACATTCAACAACGGAATTCCACTTTAATTGCATCATTCATTATATGCCAAGTTATTAATGACTCATTATTTCTAATATTAGGAGGTGTAGTTTCAAAATATAGAATAATAAAATAAATAAAAAATAAAATATAAGCAATTACATGGATACACAAAAAGTAAAGATAGAGAAACAAAAGATAAATAATGTACAAAGAAAAATATATTTAAAATTTCAAAAGAAATTAAAAAGTAAAAGTAAATTAGAAAATTAAAATAACAGAAATAAAAAGTTATAAAGAAAATAAATTAAAATAAAAACAAAAAGGAAAGAAACTAAAAAGCAACATTGTAATTACACCAATTCTCACTCACCTCCCCCTTGAGAATTGGAGAGTGTAATTACAACCCTCCAATTACACCCAATTCCATACTGACCAAGTAATTACTTGGCCAAAAAACATGCCAAACTGTGTAATTACACCCAATTACACCTAAATCCATTTCCAAGGTGGCTTTCCAAACATGTCTAAATGTTAGAGGTAAGTTTAATATATAGTGGCTCGTCATACAACTTTGAAGCTCCTTCTAAAACGCCATATATATCACTTGTTTTAGAATTTGTTTTGCAATAATTAAAATTTTGCAATGCTTATTTCGATTTGATGAGTTGAAAGCAAATTAAAAAAAGAAAAGAAGAAGAAAAAGAGATAGAGACAATGTCTAATAGTATCAAATAAAATCGTACATTTAAGGTTAATTAATTAAAAATGAGAGAGCTAATCTTATTAAATAATACTCCTTCGATCTGTATGGGTCCAAATTTGGATGACCACGGCCACTGACAAGGGACTGGACCCTCACGATACGGCGTCCTTTGGTCGTTGAGGAAGGCGATGATTGGTAGCGGCTGGAGAACGTACGACATTGGTAGTAATATAGGTGCAGCACAAGGCCGTCAGAATATACTTTGGAATATTGTTTTTTGTTATATCTTTTAGGGTTCAGAAAGGGATTGTCCCTTATAAATAGAAGGAGAAAGTTCTGTAAAGAGGGATCTTTTTTAGAGACACTTGAGGAAAAAGCAAGAATATTCATTACAATCTCTTCCTACATTCAAAGTTATCATATCAATGCTTAATCGTTCAATTTTGTGGTATTAAGAAACATTATCCATTGCGCTCATCCTTTATATCTTTCAATCTAGCTTTCATTATTCTTAGCTGAGATTTACCTCTTCATCTTCTCTATTTGATTTAATCAAAAAGGTTTCGATAACTTTTGGTCAAACAATTTGGCGCCGTCTGTGGGGATTTCTTTAGCTAAGATTTTAGTTTCATCTAGATCCTTGAAAGGGATAATCACCTCTTCGATAGTAGGTGTCACGAA
Source organism: Nicotiana attenuata (assembly GCF_001879085.1). Taxonomy (NCBI): domain Eukaryota; kingdom Viridiplantae; phylum Streptophyta; class Magnoliopsida; order Solanales; family Solanaceae; genus Nicotiana; species Nicotiana attenuata. The sequence continues at coordinate 78,085 of NW_017671188.1, read as the reverse complement.
CAACCTTCTGGATTCCATCAACGAAGCCGGTAGGGAAGATAACGAAAACGCAACACCAAGCGCTACACCTGAGAGAGATACCTACCCCCCCCCCCCCCCCCCCCCCCGCCGCATGAAAGCGTGACTGTCTTACGCGAGAGGGGAATCTCAACATCCGCAGCAGGAGAAGCACCACCAGTTGTGAAAAGGCTATTGGAAGAGTGGTTGACAAACACTCTGAGTAACATACTCGACAAACCTGTTCAAAGGGATATCGGAGACACAAGACATGCAGACATCGCAACTGTCGCCGGTCAGCTAGAAACTCCACGCACAGGAAACACTCATATTGTCGTCGATACAGGTAACGATGCACTTGCATCCATCTTAAAGAAAATGGAAGAAATGGAAAATGAGAACAAAACGCTCCGTGATCAGATGAAGGAGCATCAAGAAAGGGCCGATAAAATTCTGGGCGCTCCGAAGTTGCTACCAAAACAGGATGTCGGCCGATTCGTTGAGCAACCATACAGTGAAGGAGCAGCCCCCCACTCTATCCCAAAAACCTTCAAAATGCCACCATACTTGAAAATATATGATGGTACTACGGACCCAGAAGATCACTTAATCCACTACGTCACAGCCGTAAAAGGCAACGATCTGTCGAAAGATGTGTCATCGGTACTGCTGAAAAAATTCGGCGAAACTCTGACAGGGGGAGCGCTGGCGTGGTATTCTCAACTACCGACACGGTCAATATCAACGTTCGAAGAAATGGCAGACAAATTCGTCACCGCTCACATGGGAGCGAAAAAGGCAAAAGCCAGGGTAAACGACATCTTCGCCGTTAGGCAGACGACGGGCGAAGGACTCAGGGACTTCCTAGCCAGATTCAACAGGGTAAGAATGAGCCTACCAAACGTATCAAAGGGGATGGCGGTAGCGGCCTTCCAAAATGGGCTAAATAGAAATGGGTCGAAAGCAACCAAAAAACTGCTAAGTGTGCTCATGAAATATCCTCCCACCACTTGGGAAGAAATCCATAATGCCTATTGCGCCGAAGTAAGGGCAGATGAGGACGACCTAAATGGTCCGATTCAACGGCTAACATCAGTCCAAATCGAAACAAGGAGAGATCGCCGCAACGATGGCCGAAAGGATCAACTACCCCGTTTCAGTCAAGAAAGGCATCAGCCCTACATCCGTATATCCATCCCACCTCCTCCACGATATACACATGCCACTCCTCGACACACCGCGCCACACTGAAACGAAAGAGGTATGCCTCCATTAGTATCTGCTCATAACTTTTGTGTTTCTCCTTCAGAAATAGTGTATGCACTAGAAAAGCTCAGCACAAATGTACAGTGGCCGCAAAAGATGAAATCCAATCCGAGCTCCCGGAGATCGAATGTTCTGTGCGAATTCCATCAGGAAAGAGGGCATAAGACCAAGGACTGCATAGGCCTACGACAGTAAGTAGTAAGAATGCTAAACCAGGGACACCTGAAGGAACTACTGAGCGATCAAAGATGGGTTAACTTCGCCCGTGAACGCGACCAACCTCAAGGACCCCCAAAACCACCTTCACCCGCTTGTACCATACAAATGATCATCGGCGGCGGCGATGATACTGTAATCAACCATGTAAAATTCACCACTACACACAAACTCAAGCGGACAGTCGCTCACGAACGGTACGACGACCTCGAAGACAATATCATCTTCGATAAGTCGGATACCAACGGTTTGTCTTTCCCTCACTATGATGCTCTGGTTATAACTTTAGGTGTCGTGGATATCGATGTAAAAAGAATAATGGTAGATGACGTAAGCGGTGCGTGTATTATTCACCCACGAGTCCTCATACAGATGATACTCAAGGATAAAATAATACCGCGCTGCATAACGCTAACGGGTTTTAATAATACAGTGGAACGAACCTCTGGAGAGATAGTGTTGCCCGTTCTTGCCGGAGGAGTCACTCTGGAAACGACCTTTCACGTCATGAACCAGGAAACAGCCTACAACGCTATCATAGGGCGCCCATGGATACACGCCATGAGAGCCGTCACATCAAGTTTCTATCGAATAATCAAATTTTTTCTACTCCATGGGGAATATTCAGCATCCGGGGCGAGCCACGCACCGCCCAAGAATGTTACCGAATCGCCCAAGTTTGCACACACACCCAACAACTAAAGGGAGCAAGTGCGGAAGCATAGCAATCAGCCATATCGGGAGCCAAACCCGACATACAAATATAGTCCATCAAAGACCCGAATGCCGTAGAATCCTGCAAGGCAACCGTGGAGGACCTTGATCCCGTTCTATTGGACAACAACGACAGCACAAAAAAAGCTTATATCGGGCACAACCTCTCAAAACCAGGTAAGTTCCATGAATTTTTAACTAACAATGCCGATTTATTTGTCGTTTCCCATTCAGATATGCCGGGAATCCCAGGGTACATCGCCATGCACAGGCTGAATGTCGACCCCCTTTACCCGCCTGTGCGGGAAATGAGGAGAAAGTTCAACGCCGCCATCAACTACGCAGTCAGCGAAGAAGTCGATAAGCTGCTCGCTAATGGTTCCATCCGAGAATCAAAGTATCCTCAGTTGGTCGCTAATATGGTCATGGTGAAAAAGAAAAACGGGAAGTGGCGGATGTGTGTCGACTTTACCGACCTAAACAAAGCATGCCCAAAAGATTCCTTTCCATATCCACACATCGACCAGCTCATCGATGCAATGGAGGGGAACGAATTATTGAGCTTCTTGGATGCCTATTCTGGTTACAACCAAATTCTAATGGCAGAAGAAGACCAAGAAAAGATCACTTTTATCACTCACCGGGGAACGTACTACTACAGAGTTATCCCGTTCGGACTCAAGAACGCGGGAGCAACATACCAAAGGTTAGTCACCAAAATGTTCACAGAACAACTCGAAAAGACTATGGAGGTGTACATCGACGACATGCTAGTAAAGTCGAAAAGGAAGGAAGATCACATTGATCATATGAAGGAAGCCTTCGGAATATTGAGGCAATACGGAATGACACTGAATCCCGATAAGTGCGCCTTCGGCATAACCTCGGGTAAGTTCCTCGGCTTCTTGGTGTCGCAAAGGGGCATCGAGGTCAACCCAGATCGCATCAAGGCCATCGAAGGAATACCAAAGACATTAACCAGCAAAAAGTAGGTACAAAAATTGACAGGACGAATGGACACCCTGTCGAGGTTCTTCTCACGATCATCAGATAGGTGCCATAAATTTTTCAATGTATTAAGGAAGGACCACGGACTACAGTAGAATTCAGAATGCGTCGACGCCTTAAGAAAGCTGAAAGCGTACCTGTCCTCGCCTCTATTACTCGTTAAGGCAGATCCAGGTGAATGTCTCCTAGTGTACCTAGCAGTCTCCGAAGTCGTGGTAAGTGCAGTTTTTGTCTCCGAAAATGAAAGTACGTAATCTCCAATTTATTATATCAGCAAAACCTTAATTGATGCCGAAACAAGGTATCCCCACCTTGAAAAACTAGCCCTGGCATTAGTCATAGCTTCACGAAAGCTTAGACCATATTTTCAATGTAACCCCATAAAGGTGGTGACGACCCTCCCCCTCAGGGGCATCCTACACAAACCCGAACTATCGGGTAGGTTGGCCAAATAGGCCATAGAATTGATCGAGCACGATAAAACATATCAACCGTGAATTGCGATAAAGTCGCAAGTGCTTGCCGATTTCGTCGCCGATTTCATCACAGAAATACTGCCCAAAGCGGAGCAGGAGGCGCTCCGCACTTCCGCACGATCCGACCTCTGGATCCTCTACACCGACGGCGCATCTAATGCGTCGGGATCGGGACTGGGACTCGTCCTCGAAGTCCCTACAGGCGAAGTGATTCGCCAATCCATACAGTGCCCCAAGATGACTAACAACGAGGCCGAGTATGAAGCTGTGATTGCAGGATTGAAATCAGCCCTCAAATATGGCGCTCGACGACTCGTCCTCTATTACCACTCTCAGCTCGTGGTGAATCAAGTCACTGGGACTTTCCAAATCAAAGAACAAAGATTGCAGAAGTACCAGTCAAAAATTCACATACTACTACCAGAATTTGATGAATGCCGCCTCGACCAGATACCCCGGGCGCAGAATATTGAAGCGGATGGTCTCGCCAAGCTAGCGGTAGCCACCAGAAATATCAGCAAAGAAAATGTGGTCACCCTTCTCCATTCCTCGATAGACCAGGTCGAGGTACACTCTATAAATTTAACTTGGGACTGGCGCGACCGTATCATAACATATTTGCAGGAAGGAACGCTCCCACAAGATAAGAAAGAAGCCAAAAAGCTCCAAATGCAGGCGGCCAGGTACAACCTCGTGAACTATGATCTTTACAAAAGGACGTTCAACGGTCCCCTAGCCAAATGCCTTGGACCAAATCAAACAAGGAGGGTACTAGAAGAAGTACACGAGGGTCACTGCGGTGTCCATACAGGAAACCGTGCCCTCGTTAGATGCCTCATCCGCGCAGGATACTACTAGCCTACCATGAAAAAAGAAGTTGCGGATTACGTCAAGAAATGTGAGCAGTGCCAAAATATGCCCCTATGATACACCAAGCAGGAGAACTCCTGTATTCCGTCACTTCGCCATGGCCATTCATAAAGTGGGGGATGGATATTGTCGGTCCCCTCCTAGCAGAGCAAGCTAAGGTGTGCTTCCTTTTGGTTTTAATTGACTATTCTCTAAATGGGTGGAAGCAGGTGCATACACTCAAATACATGAGCAAGAAGTTATCGCATTCATATGGAAAAATATAATATGCCGCCTCGACATCCCTAAAGAAATCAGCTGCGACAATGGACCTCAGTTTGTTGGGAAGAAAACAACCGAGTTTTTTGAAAAATGGCACATTAAGCGAATACTCTCCACACCATATCATCCCGCCGGTAACGGCCAAGCCGAATCCTCCAACAAAACGATATTAAATATATTGAAAAAGAAACTCGAGGACGCCAAGGGGATATGGCCCGAACTGCTACCAGAAGTATTATGGGCATACCGCACCATGCCAAAAACCAGCACAGGCGAGACGCCATATTCATTAGTCTACGGGACTGACGCCATTATACCCAACGAGAGCGGATCAAGTAACGACGAAAGCAGATTACAAGGCCTGGATGAAGTCGAAGAGCAAAGAGATATGGCTCACGTAAGAATGATAGCCCAAAAGCAACGAGCAGAAAGGTACTACAACAAGAAAGCCAAAATACGACCACTCAAAGTCGGGGACTATGTTCTCAAAGCTAAAACACAAGCAGCAAAAGACCCAAATGAGGGAAAACTGGGAACAAACTGGAACGGGCCATACAAAATCACGGCAACAGCAAACAAAAGAGCATTCCAATTAGAGACAATGGAAGGAAAACTGCTCCAAAACTACTGGAATGTCACCCATCTCAAATACTTCCACTTCTGAAAAGAGGCATCGCCTACGTCATACTCTTTTTCCCTCACCCGGGTTTTATCCCAATCGGGTTTTCTCGGTGAGGTTTTTAACGAGGCGACAAGGGGGACGTCTCGAGGTCCGAAGTATTGTTCATTGCCCCGCTTGCCGACGTCATCTCCAGGCCGAACAATGAAGGGACTAGGTATAGATAGTCAAATCTCCATTGTATGAACGAAGTCAACATGTATTTATGACAGGAATATAATCAAATCTCCATTGTATGAACGAAGTCAACATGTATTTCCGCAGGAATATAATCAAATCTCCATTGTATGAACGAAGTCAACATATATTTTCGACAGGAACATAGTTGAATCTCCAGTGCATGAATAAAATTGACATACGCGACACTCCAGCAGATGCAATGGCTAAGGCCATCATCGAAGTAAAGGGTTCGACATTGCTTGAACCATGACTACTACTTCGACATCAGCTCGAAAGTAACATCCCAATGGCTAAGGCCATCATCGAAGTAAAAGGTTCGACATCACTCAAACCACGACGGGATACTACTTCGACACGAGCTCGAAAGTAACATCCCAATGGCTAAGGCCATCATCGAAGTAAAAGGTTCGACATCACTCGAACCACGACGGGATACTACTTCGACACCAGCTCGAAAGTAACATCCCAATGGCTAAGGCCATCATCGAAATAAAAGGTTCGACATCACTCAAACCATGATGGGATACTACTTTGACACCAGCTCGAAAGTAACATCCCAATGGCTAAGGTCATCATCGAAGTAAAAGGTTCGACATCACTCAAACCACGACGGGATACTACTTCGACACCAGCTCGAAAGTAACATCCCAATGGCTAAGGCCATCATCGAAGTAAAGAGTTTGACATCACTCGAACCACGACGGGATACTACTTCGACACCAGCTCGAAAGTAACATCCCAATGGCTAAGGCCATCATCGAAGTAAAGAGTTCGACATTGCTCGAACCACAACGGGATACTACTTCGACTCTAGCTCGAAAGTAGCATCCCAATGGCTAAGACCATCATCGAAGTAAAGGGTTCGACATCGCTTGAACCACGACGGGATACTACTTCGAAACCAGCTCAAAAGTAACATCCCAATGGCTAAGGCCATCATTGAAGTAAAGAGTTCGACATCGCTCGAACCACGACAAGATACTACTTCGACACCGGCTCGAAAGTAACATCCCAATGGCTAAGGTCATCTTCGAAGTAAAGGGTTCGACCTCACTCGAAGCAAAATGGGCTTAATATTTCGACAAAGACCCGAAATATCATAAATGCAGCAAAGATTTCCACCAAATTGACAAAACAATTTTTCATTACAACAAAAATATTACAAGCACCTGTTTTTACAAATGGCTCAAAGACGCCCTTACAAAAATCACGAAGCAAAAGTAAGTACAAACCAAAAACTACACATCATTCCCGGGGGCGTACACATCTTCGTACCAAGAGTCAGAGGCAAGACGGTTTGCATCATCAGAGTTAACATCATCCCCGTCAGGCGTAAGAGGGTCGTACCTGCATGCCTCACGAGCTGCATGGGCTTTGGCATGCATATGCTGAAGTTCTACTTCAGATTTGGTGGATACTACTTCGACACCGGCTCGAAAGTAACATCCCAATGGCTAAGGTCATCATCGAAGTAAAGGGTTCGACCTCACTCGAAGCAAAATGGGCTTAATATTTCGACAAAGACCCAGAATATCATAAATACAACAAAAATTTCCACCAAATCGACAAAACAATTTTTCATTACAACAAAAATATTACAAACACCTGTCTTTACAAAGGGCTCAAAGACGCCCTTACAAAAGTCGCGAAGCAAAAGTAAGTACAAACCAAAAACTACACATCATTCATGGTGGCGTACACATCTTCGTACCAAGAGTCAAAGGCAAGACGGTTCGCATCATCAGATTTGATATCATCCCCGTCAGGCGTAAGAGGGTCGTATCTGCATGCCTCATGGGCTGCACGGGCTTTGGCATGCATATCCTGAAGTTCTACTTCAGACGCCTTCCCGTCGGCATGAAGAGCCTTGTACACATCAAGCTTAGCCTCAGCCTGAAACCACAACTCATACAAACGACGAGGCATGACAGGATCGGCCGAAGCACGAGAGGTAGAAGGTTGCGATTGTTGACGCACGTCCTCCATTATCAGTGACGCCACTTGTTTATTTAACGCGGATAACTCGGCCTCCAACTCCTGAACACGCGCCTTAAGCCCCGCTATCTTAAGCGCGGATGCCTCCTTCTCCTTGGTCCGCTCCGACCTACAAACACAAAGGGCATCTTCCAAAATCGCCGCCTTAGAAATAACAGTCGCCAATATATCGGCACTCACGCTCCATTCACCCTTAAGCTCATTAATATCTGCCGTTTTCGTATCCAGTTCGGCAGTTAAATTGGCCACCTATACTTGTAGGTCGACATTCTCGGCCATTACCCCCTACTTATCTCAAGCTCATCGTCCTTCACTTTAAGGGATGCCTCGAGGTCACTGTTACGGGCGATGGACTTCATAAGGTCCTCGTCTCGCTCCCTCAACTCCTCGACCTAACGCGCCAATTGATCCTCCCTGTGTTAAGTCCTTCGCGGAACAGTTGGAAGTCAGGATCCTGATTGTAGATGTCGGCCATCACACGATGCTTGGTGCGGTATTCTTGATATTTAGAAGACATCTTTCCATATATGGACGTCCTCCTCATGTCCCAGCGCTCGCGCTCGATCTCTAAGATAAAGGTCTGGCACAACAAGTAAAGTTAAAATAAAAGGACAGGCCAAAAATAATAACACAAACCCAACGACGAAAAAGAAGAGAAAGATATCTACCCGCAAGGCCATACCGGAGAGGCTCCGAGATAATCCATATCGCTCATCACTCTAAGCGCCTCGTTCTCAGGGGCAGCACATAAAGGGCTAAAGCGGATGCTATCTGATCACAGTTCGACAACAAGTTATAGTCCCCAGGGACAACTATGTGTCGATCAGAACCCTCAACTCTGACCTCTACGTGAGCGTGACATTCCAAAAACTCACGAAACTCCCCCGGTTCAACATCCGAGCCCGAGCCTTCGCCCTTGACGTGTAGTCCCCCTCCGACGTTAGATGATGCGCCACCCTCAGTGGAGCGCACCGAACCACCTCCTGGGTAAACCCCTTCTGTTTGGGGAGACCTCCCCGCCAAGATGGCGTCGGCCATAAACGTGGGCATAGGTGTCATCTGCGACGCACCCGTCCTACTCTTATCAATGTCAACGGCCATGCCCATCCCAAGCTCCACCCTCGTCCTTTTCCTCAGCAACGATTCATCCCTGTTAGAGGACTCGTCTACAAGGTGATGGATCGGTAAGGAAGAGGCCTCTTCCCTCACGACCATCTCGGGAGAAGAATCCCCCACCTGTATCGGTTGAGCACGACCTCTCGGATGGACTCACTCAGAGTAAATTGCATTCCTGCAGCGGCGACGGCTTGTCAAAATGCAGGGACGGGGGCCCTGCGCCTAGAAGCACCACGACCTGCCATCACAGAGAGTCATATCAAGTAGATGACAACAAACGGCCAGGTAACGACACAGAGAAAGACACTCACCAGACGGAACCTTCGGCCCGTAGCGTTTGACAAAAGCTGGCCAGTCTCGAGTCTCCACTGCCTGAAGCAGCAAACGGGCTACCCAATCCCTTATACCAGTAATGGGACAGGGTAGATGCCCTATAGCTGCAAAAAAGAGCCGTAAGTAAACGCTAAGCTGTATAAGAAAAAAAAGAAAAGAATAAATAAGTTGCAACGCCTACGATTCTCATTCCACTGTTTCAGAAATTTGGCAGGATCAGATACAATGTGTTCAGTTTTGACAAAGAAGTACTTGTGCCAGAATTTGTGACTGGCCCGGTCGTCAGTTCTGACCACCAATCCCTTTGTCCCACGATATCTTAAGTGCACCATTGTGCCCCAGTGAAATCTAGGAGAAAAAAAATGTAGGAGATGGTGAACGGTAACTTCGCACCCTGCCAGCTCCGCGTATTTTGTCGGCACCATAAGTATTTTATACGTGTACGGGGTAAGCTGCACTTGGCAAATCTGATAGAACCCGCAGAATTCTTCTGCCAACGGAATTAAGGGGAAGTAATAACTAATCACAAAGGGGTACTCGTAAAAAAGCACAGTACCCCGGTCTGTGAACCTCCACGAAATCCCCTCCCGCAGGAACCATTTCAATATGGGAGGCGATGTTGTATTTAGCACGAAGGGCATTGATATGGGACTGCTCAGTTTCAGATATCACTGGAGCAGGAGTGGGAGGAGGCTCTTTAAGGAAGTCACTTTGAGACATGGGGTGCCTCGGCAGCAACTCTTCCACGGTGGGAAAACTATCCCCCTCATCCACCGTCACGTCCTCACCGCCAGTGGGGGGCGCCATGGATAACGGGGTAGTGTCAGAAACCCCCCCACGAGATCGATGTGGTATAGGCATATCTATGGCAATGAATGTGTTGACAGAACAAAAAAAGCCAAGAACGGAAAACGGAGAGAAAAACCAAGAGGATTGCTAGAGTAAAAGCAGGAGAGAAGGTAAGAAATAACCAACGAAGAAATGGCCAAGAGTTTTGGAAAAAACAAACCCTCCACCTATTTGTAGGATTGGGTGGCACCGGAATCGAAGCGTAAGGCTGCAAGATCGCACCAAAATTGAAGCGACAAACCGTCAGCCTCTATTTCGAAAATGCGCATAATGATGACGCACGAAGAGGTGACGTCATTTCCTGGCAAGACATACCGCCCGGGATATCATTGAGCATGCTAACCTTCCGTTGTTGGTCAAACCATTACGATTCATAAGGCAAATTTCTCTGCAGATGTGGGCAATGTCCGCCTATCGAGGTTGCGTTAAGCTGCAACCTCGATAAGCGGAGGGACTAACTGTATGGGTCCAAATTTTGACGACCACGACCACTGACGAGGGATAGGACCCTCACGATATGGCGTCCTTTGGTCGTTGAGGAAGGCGATGATTGGTAGTGGCTGGAGAACGTACGACATTGGTAGTAATGTAGGTGCAGCACGAGGCCGTCAGAATATACTTTGGAATATTCCTTTTTGTTATATCTATTAGAGTTCAGAAGGAGATTGTCCCTTATAAATAGAAGGAGAGGGTTCTGTAAAGGGGGATCTTTTTCGGAGACACTTGAGGAAAAAGCAAGAATAATCATTACAATCTCTTCCCACGTTCAAAGTTATCATATCAATGCTTTATCGTTCAATTTCGTGGTATTAAGAAACATTATCCATTGCGCTCATCCTTTATATTTTTCAATCTAGATTTCATTATTCTTAGCCGAGATTTACCTCTTCATCTTCTCTAATTGATTTAATCAAAAAAGTTTCGATAACTTTTGGTCAAACACGATCCATCTCATTTCATATGATACAATTTACCTTTTAATCTATGACACATTTCTATTGATTTTATATCCAAATAAATTATCTCATGGCATATTAAAAATTACAAATTAAAATTTTTAAAACCTCAAAACTTTATTCTTAGTCAAACATCTTCACGTTAAAATGAGGTGGACTACCATTTTCACTCATGCACGATTAAATAAAGGATATTTTGTTATTAATATGTATTGTTGTAAATAAATAAAATAATAATCTTTCTGAAAATAGAAACAGAAAGTTAGTAGAAATAAAGTCTAAAAACAGTAATTGAACTTCAAAATAAATTTCGAAAACGGTATAGGAACAAATCGAGCCCACTGAATACACAGTGTGTCCTTAAGGAAATTATTCCCCTCAAGTACCCGAGGTTCTGGAATATATCCTCCCAGGATAGAACGATTTAACTCACCCGAGTGTTGGTACCAAAAACGTCGATGAACAGTGAACCACTCAAAGGCTGTAAAACACACTGGATTTCTTGTGCAGAAGAAGAAGAAGAAGAAGATTATCAGAAAATTTCGTAAGTAAATATTCTGGGATTTGAAGGAATATTTATAGCCAATTTGGTACTGTTTCTGAAAAGGTTTGCAACCTTTCAGAACAGCCATAGCTGTTGGAACAGGTTTGACACTGTTTCAGAACAGCCATAGCTGTTGGAAATATCGCGGGAAAATTAAAACGGAATTAAAATAATCCGAGAAAGAAAACGGGCCGAACCGGACCAGGTCGCGGGTCATGGGTTATTCCGGATTGAATTTTCGTTAATTAATCTACTTAGATAAATATTTGAAAAGAATTTTGTCCAAAAAGATTAATCAATCAATCTTTGACCAAATCAAAATCTAAATTCAAATCCAAATCCGAAGCCAAGCCGAAGCCGAGCCGAGCGAGCGACCACGGCGACGGCGCGAGGATTGCCTTCTTCTTAACTCTTTAAGAGCTAAAAGATGAGCTTCTCTATATATACATAAAAATTTTCTTTCCTTCTACCAATGAGGGACTATCACGACCCGGACTCGTGATTTGACAGTTCCCGAGGGTCCGTAGGAAAATATAGGACTTGGGCGTATGACCGGAATCGAATTCCGAGGTCCCGAGCCTGAGAAATGAATTTAAAAAGGAAATTCTTTTCAGAAATTGTTTAAGGAAATTTGAAATGAAATTTGATTATAACATGTTAGTATCGGACCCGTATTTTGGTTCCGGCGCCAGGTATAGGTCTCTTATATGATTTAAGATATTTCTGTAAAATTTGGTGAAAAACGAACGTTGTTTGACGTGATTCGGACCTAAATTTCTAAAGTTGATGTTTTATGAAGTTTGAGAAGAATCCTTTGATTTTGAGGGTTACTTCGTTTTTGTTGAGGTTATTTTGGCGATTTGATCGTACGAATAAGTTCGTATGATGTTGATGAGTTAGTACGTGTGTTTGGTTAGGAGCTCCGAGGGCTCGGGTGTGTTTCGGATGTGATTCGGGAAATTTTGAACTTAAGGAAAAGTTGTAGATTTTCTGCTACAAGTGCTCAGGCCTGTTGTTCATCGCGATCGCGTAGTCACACTAGCGATCACGTATGGTAAATGGGGACACGGGTGGATTTTTCCATCGCGAATGCGAAGCCACAGTCGCGAACGCGGAGCTTTGGGGGATTGCTCATCGCGAACGCGACCTGTGTGGAGCGAACGCGTAGTGTTAATTGGAGGGGGCTGGGATTTTGGTCGTTCTTCTACGCGAACGCGTATGTGTGTCCGCGAACGCGAAGGTCAGGGGGTTCAACCCTTCGCGAACGCGTGGAAGAACTCTCGATCGCGTAAGTCCACTTACTGGCAGCCTTCGCGATTGCGACAGTGTTCTCGCGAATGCGATGAACACTGTCGCCCAACACTTAAAACAATAGCTAATACGGGATTTGTTCAAAATTTCATAACTTCTTCATCTCAACTCCAAATTGGGCGATTTTTGAAAGAGGATTTCACCACAAATTCATAGGTATGTAATCTTAGACTCATTTTCTTCAATTTCTATTAACACCCATTAGATTTCTAGGCTTAAATTATGTGAATAAGGGTAGAAAATTAGGGATTTGGGTAGAGTTAGGGATTTTTGATTAATTGTGAATTAGACCTCGTTTTGGGGTCGAATTCTGGAAATAATTATATATTGGGCTCGTGGGTGAATGGGTGATTAGATTTTGGTCCGAACCTCGTGTATTGACCAAGCGGGCCCGGGGTCGATTTTTGGATTTTTGGGAAGAATGGTTAGAAAGCTATAATTAAGCATTGGAATTGGATTGTTTAGCATTTATTGATATTATTAAATCGATTATGCATAGATACGATTGTGTTGGAGCCAAATTCGAAAGGAAAGGAGGTATTTGAGGCTTGAGTTGGCCGTGGAACTTTGAGGTAAGTGTTCGATCTAACCTTAGCTTGAGGGATTAGGAGTTGAGTCCTATTTGCTATTTGCTTCTTGTTGAGTACGACGTATAGGCATGGTGACGAATATCTATACGTTGGTGTTGAGCATGACCGTGAGTCCTAAATGATACTTGTGGTATTCTTAAATGATTCTACAATGCTTTAGTGGGTGAATTCTTGATAATGAGTAAGGACTTAGTTTATTTTCGTGGAAGTTACTTATGATTGAGAAATGGCGATAACTGAGATAAGTAGGAGTTGAGTTAAGATTGGTTATAGCTGATTCTCCCTTGTTGGGAGGTATATACTTGTACTGTTGAATTCCCTTGCCGGGATAGTGTAGTCTATTGTTGATCCCTTGCCGGGACTGTTATTATGATCACTATTAATATTATATATATAGATCGGGTTGCGCACCGCAACATTATTATTATATATATGTGGATCGGGTTGCACGCCGCAACAGATATTATATTGGATCGGGTTGCACGGCACAACATATGTGGATCGGGTTGCACGTCGCAACAATATTAAATGATAAGGGATCGGGTTGCGTGCCGCAACAGTAGTATTATTGCTTTGTTGGAGATATTGAACTGTCCTTCCATATTTTATTAAGTTTCTGTTTTGATTTGATCTGTTCCCCGAAGCATGTACCCCCTCCCTTTTAAACTGCTTATTACCTGTTTATTTCCCGCCATATATTATATAACTGCACAGGTTTATCTGGAGTTTGGTCCTAGCCTCGTCAGTACTTCGCCGGGGTTAGGCCAGATACTTACCAGCACATGGGGTCGGTTGTGCTGATACTACACTCTGCACTCTATGTAGATACCGAGGCAGCACTGGGACAGTAGCAGTAGTTCAGGAGCCAACCTTCAGTCCACCGAGACACCGAGGTAGTCCTGCAGGCGTCCGCAGGCCCGACGTCTCCTCTATCTTTTATTATATTCTGTTATCTCTTGTATTTGAGACGGACATTGTTACTTTCTTTCAAACCGTTGTATGTAGTAATCTTAGTAGTCCGTGAATGATGTGACACCAGTTTCTAGGTAGAGGCATATGTGGATTTTCTTATCATTTTGGTTCATTTTGTCTAAGTCTTCCGCTTAAATCTCATATTCCGCTGTTATTTAAATGTTTATCACTTGTTAATGTATGTTGTAAAAAGGATTAAAACAAAAGAGTTAAGAATCTATAATTTCGTGGCTTGCCTAGCTTCTACGAGTAGGCGCCATCACGACTCCCGAGGGTGGGAAATTCGGGTCGTGACAGGGACAAAGTGCATTAGTAAAATGAACTCATTCAAAATTTCACTTCCCTCCCTTTCTTTTCCCACCATTTTCCATTCATACCTCTTTTGTTATTAATAAATAATAACAAAACCCAACAATCCCCCACATGAATGGGGAATGGCTATAAACTTAAAGGAATTCACGGACGTGTGTGTATTTTACATGCAAGAATTAATTGCATCTGGATAAGTAGGTTTCCCTTTGAGCTTTCCGTAGTGAACTTATATCGCATATACTCGATCAATCGGTAGATTTGATATCTTTTAACCGTCGAGCTTTGTTGTATACCTAGACAACATAAGTCATACAATCAATCCTTAACCATCTATGGTTCTCACGGTTGTGTTCGTTTCAGCCATGAACACCGCCTGATTTCATGAGTGCTTAGAGAACGGGCCTTTAATTTCATTCTCCTTGAAGCGGATTACACTTCACACTCACATAGGTGATTCCTAAACGTTTAATCCTAAAGACACACTATCTGGTCATATCCTGCCAGACTTAGCAAATCATTAAAAAGCTTTAAGCTTTATTGACTCATCAAAAAGCCTTAATGCTTTACCTCGTTTTTGAACATTGTCTTCATGACGAGAATGGGTTGAGTTATTTGACAATGTTGAACCGTCATTCATAACTTTGTTTGATCTCTTTGAACCTAGCTCTTGGGATCTCCAGTCTGCTAGGTAGAGTTATCGCCATGATGACTTGTCCTAGGCCTTTAACCCCATTCCCTTTGATGATCTTTCAACTGCCTCTCTAGATAGGCCTTTTGTAAGTGGATCCGACACGTTATCTCTTGACTTTACGTAGTCAATTGTGATAACACCACTAGAGAGTAGTTGTCTAACGGTATTGTGTCTCCATCGGATATGACGAGATTTTTCGTTATACATAACGCTCCCTGCCCTACCTATTGCCGCTTGACTATCACAATGTATACATATAGGTGCCAAAGGTTTGGGCCAAAATGGAATATCTTCCAAGAAATTCCGGAGCCATTCAGCTTCTTCACCTGCCTTGTCTAAGGCTATAAACTCAGCCTCCACTGTAGAGCGGTCAATGCACATTTGTTTGGACGATTTCCAAGACCACTGCTCCACCCCTAATTGTGAAAACATATCCACTCGTGGATTTAACTTCAGATGATCCGGTGATCCAATTTGCATCACTATATCCTTTGATCACGAAGGATATTTGTTATAATGCAAAGCATAATTTTGGGTATGTTTCAGATACCCCAAACTCGTTTCATTGACATCCAATGTATTTGATTGGGATTACTTGTAAACTGACTCAGTTTACTAATAGCACATGCTATACTTGGTCGCGACAATTCATGATATACATCAACATTCCCAATATCTTGCATAGTCCAGTTGTGAGTCACTTTCACCTTCATTCTTTTGAAGTGCATAACTCACGTCAATTGGAGTCTTGGAAATTTTGAAATCCAAATACTTGAACTTGTCAAGTACCTTTTCAATGTAGTGAGACTGTGATAATGCTAGATGTTGCTCGCAAATGCACACGCAAGTTATAACGTGGTCGACAAGTAATATAGGATTGTAAGTCCAGATATCATATCCACAGGGACTTGTGATTAACTATCAACTAAATTAGACCAAACAATTAATCTATTCAAGCAAACCCTAACGTATGAATATTTAACTAAAAATAATCTAGAGTAACAAATTAAGAGATTAAAGAAAACAAGTTGGCAAATTATAGAGACGAATTCAATGTAAGTGAATATTCTAGAGCTATGGGTTAGCTAA
Source organism: Nicotiana attenuata (assembly GCF_001879085.1). NCBI lineage: Eukaryota > Viridiplantae > Streptophyta > Magnoliopsida > Solanales > Solanaceae > Nicotiana > Nicotiana attenuata. The sequence goes on along the minus strand of NW_017671188.1, from coordinate 61,660 downwards.
CAATCCCGTTGAGTTTTCCACTTAAATCGTCTAATTAATTTATCTGGTTTATTGGTTGACAGGGTTAATATTGCTCGTAGCCTTCTCCCGAAGTACAACTCGCCTATTCAAGCTAACCTAACGCCTATATTCCTATGGAATTAGGATTAACAAGAACGCATTTATAATTCCCGTATAATAACCAAGCAAGGCGATTAGGTATATTCCTATCCTAATCGCAAATCCGCTCCCCCTAAGAGTTAAGATCTTGCTCTACTCAATCTTATATGCAATCTAGAATTCCCTCTCCCGAGTTCAATCCTAGATTCGTAGATAGTATTCAATTGGTGATCAAGCAATCAAATAATTAAACACAAGATTGAATAAATAAACCAATATGATAAAATAATAAGAACAATTCAAGCTTCAAACTACAACGTTCATGTAGCACCCAAAACTCTAGAACTAATAAACTATGAAATTAAAAGAAGAGAAGAGAAGAAAAACTAGTTAGAAGCCTCCTCCAAGCGTGGTGTGTGTTCTCCCACGTGAATTCTCCTCCAAAGTTTGTTAGATCTCTCTAAAGTGGCGTCCTCCCCTTCAAAAATAGGTTTAGTCTTGCTTTTATACGTGTTGGGTAGGTCTAGGGCCGAAATAACCTTGTTCCGGGCGAAATAGGACACATTTCACGTCACCGGCGCCCCGCGTGGCGCCAGGCGCCCTCCATAGCGCCCAAATATTTGTGCATACTGTTTTTGGCGCCACAGGTGGCGCCAGGCGCTGCCTGTGGCGCCCAACTGGCCCTTTTTTCCCGGTTTCGTTTGTTTTGGCTCAAATCTTGCGCTTTTTGCCCCGTTTTGTTTGGAATTTGGAAAAATGTAAAACATAAAAGTTGTATTCCTTTGAGTTAGCTTTCCAACCATATATTGTGGAGACCAAATGGAGTTCTGAGCAAAAAGTTATATCCATTTTACTAGACAGTGCACAATATGCCTACTCGATACTTCGTTCGCTCTAACTATCATCCGTTGACCCCCAAACACGATTCCGGCTTAATTCCTTGAGCTTTTACTCAGACTTCAAATCTCCAAATCACTTGAATTCATTCCATAGCATCTATATAGCTCGGAATCACTCCTACAAGACATAAAACACACCGTTAGTGCAAAACACTAGCGATTAAAGCGCAAACTCAACTAAAGTGCAGTAAATTAGAGTGTAATAATCGACTAAAATACGTAATTATAGCCTATCATCAACACCCCACACTTAAACGTTGCTCGTCCTCGAGCAATGGGACTATCTAATAAACCCCCAACTACGTACAAGTAACAATTATAGAGGAGTACTTTATCTTTTACCCACACACTATACCCTAGACTATGATCAATACCGGCACACAAGCATGAACACACAAAAAATTCACATTATTCCCGTCTAAGGATGCCCAAGTATAATATTTCACTTCAATCAATTCGAACAACCTATTTGTCACCGCCCAACCTCAAAAGCCGACTTGTAACCACTAAGCACCCTCAATTCATGCACTTACCTAACAAGAAAGTTTACAACATTACCAATCATTCATGAGATCATGTGCCCTCACCAACAAACAAAAGAGTGACTATAGATAGTCCATACATTCAAATATACTTTTGAATATAGATTAAGAACATCGCACAATTGTACCAAATTCACTCACTCTCATAAAGAATTCATAAGCATCTTGTGGTCGTACCATAAGCTTGCCCGTAGTGTATATCTCTACTAATTTAAGCTAGCTAAATCTAGGATCAATTAGGAATTTTAAGGTTGTAATGTAGGCTAAGGGACGGGTAGGATATATTTTGGACTAGTGGCTAACCCTCCTAAGCACTTTAATATACTACATTTACAATTCAAGCTCATATTCTTCTCAACCAAATCACTTGCCATATACAACATAGCCCTCTTTTCAATTAAGCACTTCTCTACTTTTCACTAGCGCAAATCAATAAGAATTGAAGGTGTTTTATGTTTCTACATACTTTCACTATCATTTTTTTTCTTTAAATTTTTCTCTTTTTTTTTTCTTTTTCACACACTCCATACAATAAAGTTCATCGGCTAGTGACCTTTAATTTCAACTTTAGTGCACCAACGGGCCCTTCCATGGTTCCACTCAAAAGCTACTCCCCAATCTCTAACCTTACTTCTTTTAGCGCCTAAGTGCCTTAGGAGGTAAATGTTCAATCAATATCAAATTAAGAACAAAATAGGGGTATGGCTTGTAATGTGGGTGCCAAAGAAAGGTCTATAGGCTCAAAGGGGCTAGCAACGAAAAATTTTATTTTTATATGACAAGCACATCCATGATCAAGCAAGGAAATGCCTACGTCATCTCCTAGATTAGCACACTTACAATTTCGCTTCAATTAACACACGGGGCAAGTTCTAGACTACACAGGATAGCATAGAAAATCACAATTCCTCACACACACGTTGCACATGACTCAATCAAGACGGTTTTATTCAACTCTCAGGTCAAGTAAGCACACATAATTAAGAAATTTAAGCAATATTGCACTATGTAGCATACAAGTCAAACAACTGAGAAAAGGCGTCACAAAATAGGCTATTTACTTTACTTAGGCTTTACAATTCAAACCAAATACACAGGAAAACAGAATGTATGTCATAGCCTAATGTGCCAGCATCAACCATGTCAATGAGTATCTCAGAGCGACTCAGTTTCTTCCTAAACTTCTCCTAAAAAAAATAGAAATAAAGTACCCGGTTCGAGCTACACCCTTGGAAAAGAACCGGCGCCCAAAGAAAAACCAAGGGATACTACCTAATTATCCTAAAAAAAAACTTTTTGGTATTTTTAATCGGACTTTTATCCCTCAAGAAAAATTTTCAAAAGATCCATCGTCGGAAAAAGTCCGAACTTTTTCTAATTTTTTTTTTAACAAAAACTACTACACTAAGAACGAGTACTACAACTACACTAAGATAGCACAGAAAATCACCCAGACAATCTCCTCACCCCACACTTAAAATTGTGCAATGTCCTCAATGCACACTAAAAATAACAAGAGGGTAAAAGAAACTCCCTGGTAGGCCAAAGGCCGAAGAATTAGCAGCTCACGGGATACTCAGACTTCTCCCTGGTATGATCCCTTGTGCGGGTATCTCACACTTAGTTTCAACCACCTGCTCGCTTTTGCACATGCCTCTTGGCTTTGATTCCATGCTCGTACTCCTACAAAATACAAAAATAATACTACAAAAAAAATATTAACACAATAAAATAAAATAAAAGAAAAGAAAAAAATTTGGGTTGCCTCCCAACAAGCGCCTTATTTAACGTCGCGGCACGACGCCATCACTTTCACCACTTTTCCTTCCACTTTGAGGATATGAATTGCGCCCCCAGTTTTGCATCAATTTTTGTGTCACGTTCTTGGGGCGGTGGTGTGAAAATAAATGAACCAAGCAATAGGTATCGCATCTTGCACTTCTTGGCCTTTAAGTGAGGAATGTCGTTTTGTCTCCTTGGTGTGGCAAATTTCAGAATATAAACACTTTGTTCCTCATCTATTGAATTCTCCATATGCTCGAATGGATCAATTTCCATGTCACCAACCAAACACAATGTTGAAAAGTGTTTAGAATGAGGTCCAATACGCTCCAACTCCAAAATTGCATTATTTTTGACATCCTCAATTTTGCACTCTCGTTCAACCTTGGCATCATTAATAATATCATGGTCTAATGATTGGTATTCTCGTTTTAGCTCCTCAATTTGGCCTAGAAGATCTTTTTCAGCTTCACACAACTCATCACTAATTTGTTGAGCGTTACACGCATCAATCTTTGCACTCAATTCTGCATCCACGTCGCGAATAGAGCTGCCAAATTGGTCGATTTCTTGCCTGAGCTCAGTTCTTCCTTCTATTAGTTGTTCTGCCATATTTGAAAGACGATCACGTAGAATGTCATGAGATTTTATCAGTTGAGCTTGTTCCTCTAGCCAAGATTGGCTCATTATATCTGTTTCTTCTAAATTATCTTCTGGTGGGAACTCGCTCTCTTCAGCCACTTCCTTCACCTCGGCCTTCATTCTCATGATTGCTGCACTAAGTCTTTGTGCAGCCTTTCGAATTTCATCTTGTTGCTCGACTACTTGCCTCATCATGTCCATAATACGAGCCATGCTTTCCATATCCTCCACTTCCTTGCTCCTATCAAACTCATAAACATTATTAGAAATATTATAATAAGAACTCTGAGAAGGATAATAAGAATTAGGACAACCATCCCAATGGCCACCTTGACCACCACACATATTACAAAAATTCCACACATCAAAAATTGAGATGCACAATTTTGCCACAAGTGTGGTCCTCCACAATATGGACAAGGATCACTATAATAAGAATAACTAATATTTGACCAATTCTCATTCCAAGATGCCATGTCAACAAAGATAATAAAATATTAAACTAAGATTAAAAAAAAAGAAACTTGAATAGGCAAAAAGTAAAAATCTAATCTAGTAGAATAGTTAATTTCTAAGTCCCCGGCAACGGCGCCAAAAACTTGTTGCTCGCAAACGCACATGCAAGTATACGTGGTCGACAAGTAATATAGGATTGTAAGTCCAGATATCATATCCACAGGGACTTGTGATTAACTATCAACTAAATTAGACCAAACAATTAATCTATTCAAGCAAACCCTAACGTATGAATATTTAACTAAAAATAATCTAGAGTAACAAATTAAGAGATTAAAGAAAACAAGTTGGCAAATTATAGAGACGAATTCAATGTAAGTGAATATTCTAGAGCTATGGGTTAGCTAACAATCCCGTTGAGTTTTCCACTTAAATCGTCTAATTAATTTATCTGGTTTATTGGTTGATAGGGTTAATATTGCTCGTAGCCTTCTCCCGAAGTACAACTCGCCTATTCAAGCTAACCTAACGCCTATATTCCTATGGAATTAGGATTAACAAGAACGCATTTATAATTCCCGTATAATAACCAAGCAAGGCGATTAGGTATATTCCTATCCTAATCGCAAATCCGCTCCCCTAAGAGTTAAGATCTTGCTCTACTCAATCTTATATGCAATCTAGAATTCCCTTTCCCGAGTTCAATCCTTGATTCGTAGATAGTATTCAATTGGTGATCAAGCAATTAAATAATTAAACGCAAGATTGAATAAATAAACCAATACGATAAAATAATAAGAACAATTCAAGCTTCAAACTACAACGTTCATGTAGCACCCAAAACTCTAGAACTAATAAACTATGAAATTAAAAGAAGAGAATAGAAGAAAAACTAGTTAGAAGCCCTCCAAGCGTGGTGTGTGTTCTCTCACGTGAATTCTCCTCCAAAGTATGTTTTATCTCTCTAAAGTGGCGTCCTCCCCTTCAAAAATAGGTTTAGTCTTGCTTTTATACGTGGTGGGTAGGTCTAGGGCCGAAATAACCTTGTCCCGGGCGAAATAGGACAATTTCACGTCACCGGCGCCCAGCTCGGCGCCAAGCGCCCTCCATAGCGCCCAAATATTTGTGCATACTGTTTTTGGCGCCACAGGTGGCGCCAGGCGCTGCCTGTGGCGCCCAACTGGCCCTTTTTTCCCGGTTTCGTTTGTTTTGGCTCAAATCTTGCGCTTTTCGTCCCGTTCCGTTTGGAATTTGGAAAAATGTAAAACATGAAAGTTGTAGCTCTTTGAGTTAGCTTTCCAACCATATATTGTGGAGACCAAATGGAGTTCTAAGAAAAAAATTATATCCATTTTACTAGACAGTATGCAATATGCCTACTCGATTCTTCGTTCGCTCTAACTATCATCCGTTGACCCCCAAACACGATTCCGGCTTAATTCCTTGAGCTTTTACTCAGACTTCAGAGCTCCAAATCACTTGAATTCATTCCATAACATCTATATAGCTCGGAATCACTCCTACAAGACATAAAACACACCGTTAGTGCAAAACACTAGCGATTAAAGCGCAAACTCAACTAAAGTGCAATAAATTAGAGTGTAATAATCGACTAAAATACGTAATTATAGCCTATCATCACTAGACCTTGTGGAGTCTTGTGAATTCTGATTCCTAAGATCACATCAACAACTCCTAAGTCTTTCATGTCGAATTTGCTAGCCAACATGCGCTTTGTAGCATTTATATCTGCCATATTTTTGCTTATTATCAACATATAAACAAACAATGACTTCATGACCCGGAGTATTTTTAATGTAAACACATTTGTCACACTCGTTGGTTTTAAATCCATTTGCCAACATTGTTTGGTCAAATTTTGCATGCCATTGTTTGGGTGCTTGTTTAAGTCCATAAAGTGACTTAACAAGTTTGCACACTTTCTTTTCTTTACCAGGAACCACAAAACCCTCAGGTTGTTCCATGTAAATCTCTTCCTCCAATTCTCCATTTAGGAAAGCTATTTTAACATCCATACGATGGATTTCAAGACCATACACGGCCGCTAGTGCCACTAACACCCTAATAGATGTTATCCTTGTTACTGGCGAGTAAGTGTCAAAGTAATCTAGGCCTTCCTTTTGTCTATAACCTTTGACAACAAGTCTTGCCTTATATTTGTCAATTGTGCCATCAGCTTTAATTTTTCGTTTAAAGATCCATTTCGAACCTAAAGGCTTATTTCCTGGAGGAAGATCAACCAATTACCATGTATGGTTATTCAAAATTGATTGAATCTCACTATTGACCGCCTTTTACCAAAATGCCGAATCAGAAGACGACATAGCTGCTTTAAAAGTTTGAGGCTCATTTTCAAGCAAGAATGTCACAAAATCTGGTCCAAAGGAAGTAGATGTTCTTTGACGTTTGCTACGCCTTGGAGTATTTTCCTTTGGTTCTTCCCGAGGTCGTTTAGGTCTTTCACTTAACGACTCACATTCAGTTTTATACGGATAGATGCTTTCAAAGAATTCAGCAGTATCTGATTCCATTACCGTATTAACACGAATCTCGGGATTATCGGATTTATGAAGCAAAAACCGACATGCTTTACTGTTTGTAGCATATCCAATGAAAATGCAATCTACTATTTTTGGTCCGATTTTAACCCTTTTAGGTAAAGGAACTTGTACCTTTGCTAGACACCCCCATACTTTGAAATATTTCAAGTTGGGTTTTCTTCCTTTCCATTTTTCATATGGAATAGATTGCGTTTTGCTGTGGGGGTACTCTGTTGAGTATTCGGTTAGCTGTAAGGAGAGCTTCCCCCCACAAACTCTGCGGTAATCCGGAACTTATTAATAAGGAATTCATCATTTCCTTTAATGTCCGATTTTTCCTTTCCGCAATTCCGTTGGATTGAGGTGTGTAAGGTGCGGTAGTTTGATGGATAATTCCATATTCCTAACATATTTCTGCAAATGGAGATTCATATTCTCCACCTCTATCACTTCTTGTCATTTTGATCTTTTTATTCAATTGATTCTCCACTTCATTCTTGTAGTGCCTAAATGCTTCAAAGCTTCATCCTTAGTATTAAGCAAATAAACATAACAATATCTAGTGCAATCGTCAATAAAGGTAATAAAATACTTTTTTCCACCTCGAGATGGTGTCGACTTCATATCGCAAATGTCAGTATGAATTAAGTCTAAAGGATTTGAATTCCTTTCAACAGACTTATAAGGATGTTTTACAAACTTAGATTCAACACATATTTGACATTTTGATTTATTACACTCGAATTTAGGCAATACTTCTAAATTAATTAACTTTCGCGAGGTTTTATAATTGACATGTCCTAAACGAATATGCCATAAATCATTTGACTCCAATAAATAAGAAGAAGCTGAAATTTTATTCACACTGTCAACAACCATTACATTGAGTTTGAAAAGGCCCTCTGTGAGGTAGCCTTTTCCAACATACATTTCGTTCTTGCTTACTATAACTTTATCAGAAACAAATATACATTTGAATCCATTCTTTACAAATAAAGAAGTAGAAACTAAATTCTTCCTAATAGTAGGAACATGAAGAACGTTGTTGAGCGTTAACACCTTGCCGGAAGTCATCTTCATGAATATCTTCCCATAACCTTCAATCTTGGCTGTTGCATTATTTCCCATGGAAATTTCTTCTTCGGGACCAGCAGTAGAGTACGTCGCAAATGCTTCTTTGATAGCACAAACATGTCGAGTGGCTCCAGAGTCAATCCACCACTCCTTCGAATTTCCAACTAGGTTGCATTCTGAAAGAATTGCACAAAGATCATCAATGTCATCATTCTTCTCCACTATATTGGCTTGTCCCTTCTTATTATCCTTTTTAGGGAGGCGACAATCAGGGCTTTTTTGACCAACTTTTTCACAATTGTAGCAGCTCCCCTTGAATTTCTTTTTGTTCTGCTCCTTAGTTTGTCTAGAAGACCTCTTCCTCTTCTTACTTTTGGGAGCAGTCTCCTCAACGATATTAGCTCCCATGATCGTTGAATTTCTACGAGACTTCTTCTCGGCTATTTTGTTGTCTTCCTTGATCTTTAGACGTATCACAAGATCTTCCAACTTAATTTCTTTGCGCTTGTGCTTAAGATAGTTCTTGAAATATCTCCACGAAGGAGGCAATTTTTCAATCATAGCAGCCACTTGAAATGCTTCATTCACGACCATACCTTCAGCAATAAGGTCGTGAAAAATAAGTTGAAGCTCCTGAACTTGGGTTCCCATAGTTTTGCTGTCTATCATTTTATAGTCTAGAAACTTGGCAACTACGAACTTCTTCAAGCATGCATCTTCTGTCTTGTACTTCTTCTCAAGTGCGTCCCATAATTCTTTCGAAGTATTCATTGCACTGTACACATTGTACAAGTCATCCTTTAAAGCACTTACGATATAGCCTTTGCAAAGAAAATCTGCATGCTTCCACGCCTCAACAACCATGAACTTTTCATTGTCCGGCATGTCCGCAGCAGGCACTAGAGGCTCTTCACTAGTGAATTTCTGCATACCAAGTGTGGTAAGCCAGAAGAACACCCTTTGCTGCCATCCTTTGAAGTTGGCTCTAGAAAATTTCCCCGGTTTCTCGGCCGGAGGAACAACAGTGCGGCTTGACGAGGCTATCGTTGTTGCACCAACAGTCGCAGAAGGATGTCCGTTATCAATTGCCATTTCTCACTGTCAACAACAGAAGAGTTCAATTAATGGCAGAACCAGAATAGTAAATAATATTGTAATCAATAAACAGTACGTAATAAAAAATAACCGAAATTTTTATATACTGTTTTACAGAAAAACGATGAAGTTTTTATGTTCTTCAAATCGTTTTTTGAATTTCAATACTCTGATGAAGTTTTTATATCTTCAAATCAGAATAGCAACGATTTAACTCACCCGAGGTTCTGGAATATCCTCCCAGGATAGAACGATTTAACTCACCGGAGTGTTGGTACCAAAAACGCCGATGAACAACGAACCACTCGAAGGCTGTAAAACACACTGGATTTTTTGTGCAGAAGAAGAAGAAGATTATCAGAAAATTTCGTAAGTAAATATTCTGGGATTTGAAGGAATATTTATAGCCAATTTGGTACTGTTTCTGAAAAGGTTTGCAACCTTTCAGAACAACCATAGTTGTTGGATTTGACACTGTCAACAGCCATAGCTGTTGGAAATATTGTGGGAAAATTAAAATTGATTTAAAATAATCTGGGAAAGAAAACGGGCATCCGAAGCCGAAGCCCAGCGACGACGACGCGAGGCTTGCCTTCTTCTTAACTCTTTAAGAGCTAAAAGATGGGCTTCTCTATATATACACAAAGATTTTCTTTCCTTCTACTAATGAGGGACAAAGTGCATTAGTAAAATGAACTCATTCAAAATTTCACTTCCCGCTATTTCTTTTCCTACCATTTTCCATTCACACCTCTTTTGTTATTAATAAATAATAACAAACCCAACATATTTATCGATATAAAATTTACATGCATTTAGTATTTATATCAAATCAAACAACTTGATTTAGATAACCATAATTAAGTGACAAATGCTTGAATAAAGGACATTTATTTTTGCATCCATTTAATTTGATGTGTAAACACAGATGACTTTTGCCATTCAATTAAACTAGTACTAGCACTACGTAGATAAACAGTTGAAGTTTAAGAGTAATAGTTCATTAACTGTGGAGTAATAAAAAGTTAGTTGAAGATCAAAATCACTGACCCTCCACCGTATCTAACAGTCAACTCCTACCAGCCCCCCACTCTTGTACAACCCCCCCCCGGCCCAAAACCCCCCCTCAGGTCCTTCATTTTTTTGTTTTATATCCTTTAATTCATCTATACCCCACTAATTTTCTCTCCCTCTTCTCCAATAAACACAGTCTTACTCTTACACTCAAAAAACGCAGAGGGAAAAAAACAAATAATAAAAATTCAGTTTATATTTATGTCTTTCTATCTATTTTCACCATAATCCAATTCCTCTACTGCCATGGGCGTTGTGGACATGTCGAATAACCATCCTCCTTCTCATGAAACCAAAGATTTCTTTCCCTCTCCTGCTCTCTCTCTCAGTCTCGTAAGTAATTAATTAATTTTATGCTTTCGTAAAATCGCCCTTTTCCTTTTCCTCTACGTGTTTCTGATTTTGTTTTATCGCTTCTAATTTTTGTTTGAATTTTTGAAGGCTGGAATTTTCCGAGATGGCGGAAACGTGGAGACGGAGGAGGTTGAGGATGGAAGTGCAAGTAGAGGACGGCCGAGAGAAGAATCGACGGTCGAGATTAGCAGCGAGAATTCTGGACCACTGAGATCACGCGGTTCTGATGATGATTTTGAGCATGCCGATATAACTTGTAACGAAGAGGATGAAGATCCTAACAACAACAGTAAGAAGAAGAAAAGAAAGAAATATCACAGACACACTGCTGAACAAATCAGAGAAATGGAGGCGTACGTTCATACAACTCTTTCTCACCATAAATATCTGATTTTAAGAGAAAATTTACTTTTCCTTTAGGCTTTTTTCTCTTGAAATCTGTCGTTTTGCTGGTACGTTTTTCTGTTGAATTGACAACAGAAGAACCAATCGATGGAGTTTTAACTTAGTCTCCTTTCTTCAATGAAAGAAATCAGAATCCGGACATTAATTTCTACCATGCATGTCTTAGGTCATTAATTCCCTAAAACATATTTTCTATCTAAATTATTTGTATAAACCCGCTAATGCATGCAATTAGCTAGTTTTGTCAATTTCTTGTGTTTTATTCTTCTTAATCTACTTTTCTTTCATTTATTGAGTCTCAACTGATGTCAACCGACAGCTGATCATTCATATCACTAATTAAATTGTTTTTCGACTTTTAATCTAATTTTGAGTAAAAAGCTAATACCAGCAGCTCATGTAACATGGTTCAAGAACTGTAAATCTTAATTAAGTTTCTCAACGTATGCATAATTAAGCCAATGGGTCTCCTTTTCTACTTCCATCAATACTTATGAAAAATGCATTTTATTTGACAGATTATTCAAAGAGTCACCCCATCCAGATGAGAAGCAAAGGCAGCAACTCAGTAAGCAATTAGGTCTTCATCCAAGGCAAGTTAAGTTCTGGTTTCAAAATCGGCGAACTCAAATTAAGGTAATTATATATATTATAGAACTTTATTAATTAAAAATCTATTCTCGAATAGTGAGGACTTATATAAGAGCAATGAATCTTTCTTGGATATGATTATAAATGTCATCAGAGACCAGACCACCGTACGTAACCACAGGGACAGTGTATAATTTTTATCCTAAGTCAAGTCTTGTCTGGTCTCGTTATTAATTGCAGGCAATACAGGAACGCCATGAAAATTCTTTGTTAAAAGCTGAAATAGAAAAACTTCGTGAAGAAAATAAGGGATTAAGGAAGACGTTGAAGAATCCTTCTTGTCCTAATTGTGGATTTACTATCTCTAGCAATAATGATGCTCCTACTCTTCCCGCTGAAGAACATCAATTACGAATCGAAAATGCCAGGCTTAGAGCTGAGGTAATTTGAACACAAATCGTTATCTTCGAAAAGCAAACATATATATATTTCTTTGATCAATGTGTTCCAACACGTATATAACATAGTCGGATTCAAAATTTAAATTTGACTGATTCAACCTTTAGATTTTTATTATCACTAAATTCATTGTACTTCTGAAATTATGATTTCAAAATTGATCCTAACTCAGCATAAAAATTGCATATCTCATTATTTAACTTCAATTACAAACAACAACAACAACAACAACTCAATAAAATACTAAAATCCCACAAATCTCATTATTTAACTTCAACTTGAAATAGTATTTGCAAATCAAATGTTTGTTTTATAATTTGGTCCATTATTTCAAATTCAACTTGGAATAGAGAATTCGAAGTTTAAAAACTAGTTTGAGGAGCATTTTGTTGGGTGTGCGAACAAAGTCCCACATTGGTATCTGAAAAGATTGGGAGTCTACATATAAGGTGTAGGGATCTCTTAATGGTGTGAGGCCTTTTGGGAAAAACCGTGCGGGCTTGGCCCAAAGCGGACAATATCACACCATGTTAAGAGTGTCATTGGGCCGTTTAAGCCCAACACATTTGAAGTAAAATAATGATTTTTAAGAAACTTTTTTTCCAAGCCAAATTCATCTCAAGTACAACTCCAACTTTCAAATATTATATTCTTTTCCAATTTCTATTTTAAAAACATTTTTTCTCTCAATTTCAACCAAATATTGTGCAAATACCTGATTAATCATTTGTTATAATTCTAGTAAATATGTATTCTTGCTTCGTATCGAAAACGCTGGATTGAGTTGAACCATTAATTATACGATACATACCCTCCGCACATTATAACATGCGCTTCTAATTGTGGAGATGCAGGTTGAAAAGCTTAGGGCAGCATTGGGAAAATACCCAATAGGGACATCACCGAATAATAATAGCTCCTCGTCATGTTCAGGAGGAAATGAAGAAGAAAATAGAAGCGCTTTAGATTATTACACTGGCATTTTTGGGCTAGAAAAGTCAAGGATAATGCATGTAGTTAATAAAGCAATGGAAGAACTTAAAAAAATGGCTACTTGTGGAGAACCACTGTGGATCAGAAGCTTTGAAACTGGACGAGAAATACTTAATTATGACGAATATATGAAGGAGTTTCCGACTGAAAATCCCAGAGATGGACGATGGCCTAATAAGAGATGTATTGAAGCTTCCAGAGAGACGGGAATAGTATTCATGGAACTCCCTCGACTTGTTCAGACTTTCATGGACGTGGTAAGATCGATCAACTATTCCCACCTCAGTTATTTCAAAATTTTTAGTAGGCTAAGTTTTGGAAGTTTTTTTTTTCAAAAAAAAAAAAAAATTTTAAATATGTGTTCGATTATAAAATTAATCTAGTTTTTGGGAGATTTTGAAAACTAAAACTTCATATCCCAAATATAGCTTAAGACCTCTTTTTGGGCCAAATCATGATCATTTGGGACTTTTAGCCGGAAAAAAAAAAGACTTTTTAACATGTCAAAACTTGCCCCAAATTCATGTCCAAACACATTTTCAATTTCACGTCAAACTTCACCCAAATCGCCGAGGGTCTATCGAAAACAGTCTTTCTGCCCTTTCAGGGTAGCGGTAAGGCTGCGTACATCCTACCCTCCCCAGACCCCACTTGTGGAATTACACTGTGTTGTTGTTATTGTTATTGTATCAAACTTCACCCAAATCAGCTTTTCAAAAAATATTTAGGAATCTATGTCCAAATAGGTCCTTAATTTTGACCATGCATTTGGACATACAATTTTTAATTTTTTCGATATTTACATATTTGGAAACTACGTAAAAAGTATCAGTCACAATAAATTGATAATTCAAAATATTTAAAATTCATATGAAAAAATTACAGTCAAAAAAAAATTTGTTTGACTCTCGAAATCGAACACCTTGATATGAATTAGGACAGAGGGTGTAATATATCTGGTCCATATTATTTGCCGTTCTTTTAAGCTGAATTTATTTCAAAATATTTTATGTTTTAGAAAAACAAGGAGACATCTATTACAATATTTTTTCTTTCAAATTCTCTAAATAGTGGAGTGTCAATTAAGTGAAATATTGTTTAGAGAGATAGAAGATAGTTTTAATTTGACAAATACTTTTATAATTAAGTTTATTGGATATCTTTCTTAAGGATCGTGCAAAAAACTTAAAAGACAGATACTATGAACAAGATATAGCATTTGTTAAGGAGTATTACAACATCATGATATTTTGGATTAGCCTAGAAAAAAATATATAACTTATATATACGGATAGCACAAAGAATTTATAGTTAATATATTTTAACCTGTTTAAATAAGTAAGCTACATTATTTTTAAGGTTCACTATCCCATATGGAAGCTAAGGTTGCATAGTATATACTAATCCAAGTTTTTTTAATGACATAATTAATAATGTGCTAAGAAAATAGAAAAACAAAAACTTCGCAAAATGCATAAAGTTCGAAATTGAACTCTGGTTATGTACACAAGCTATCTTATTGATGTTAAATTCTTTGCAAATATATTCCTGAAGAATCAATGGAAAGAAATGTTCCCATCGATGATCTCAAAAGCAGCAACAGTAGACGTGATCTGCAATGGTGAAGGTGCTAACTGCTGGGATGGTGCAGTTCAGCTAGTAAGTAGATTCATACATATTGTTCTTTCTTTTTCTTGTTCTGATGAGTGTATAACTTTTACTCCAAAGAGGAAAAAATTCAAAAGAAAGATGAAGGACAAATAGTTTGTTTTATAAAAAACAGAAGATGGTAAAACATGTAGACTACTATAATTACCCCCCAAAAAAAGCTTGTAAGAGAAAGATAAGGGTTTTGTCTGTGTGTTCTTTATAACTCACTGGGTATTTTGGTACACAGATGTTTGCAGAGGTGCAGATGTTAACACCAGTAGTGGGGACGAGAGAAGTGTATTTTGTCAGATATTGCAAGCAATTGAGCGTAGGTCAGTGGGCAATTGTGGACGTTTCTGTGGACAAAGTTGAAGACAACATTGACGCTTCTCTCGTGAAATGCAGAAAATTGCCCTCCGGCTGCTTTCTCCAAGAACAATCCAATGCCCACTGCAAGGTAAGTACCCATGTTTTCTAACCCTAATTAATTATCTGTTTCTTTTTTCTTTTCTTTCTTATCACTACACAACTAGCTGGAAATGGTATGTCCATGTACTCTCCCACAGTTCCTGCCACACTAAAAATTACTCTACATTTTTTGTGTAGAGCATTGCTAAGGTCATATTACCATATCTGGTTGAACATCAATGTAAAACTTTAGTGTCTGATGTTGGGCATGCTAATTAAATTCTGGAAAAATCTTAAAAGCACAGGTAATTCACAGCAAAAAGAAAGTGGGAAAATTTTAATATAGTTTTATGATTGACAAATAATTGGACGAACCTACAATTTTAAGAGAAATAGACCTAAAACCGAAAATGAAAGAAAAAGAATATATATATTAATATATATATATATATATATATATATATATACATATATATATATAATATATAAGGATTTAGCTTATAATGCACATTGGTAGTGCAAAGATTTTTACACCATCATTATTGGAGTTTAGTATGGATCAGACTGAACTCCAACAATCATGGGTATTATCACGTTTAATTTAGCCCACGCCAGAAACTATTTACATCAGGTAGCCGAAAAATGTATAAAATTTATATAATTTTTGTATATAACATACATAATGTATATATAAACAAAAAATATATAAATTTTACAACATTTTTTCGGCTATTATTGTTATAGTGGCTACACAGTGTCATTTTTCCAACAATCATTCTATATTAATCTGTTGTTGCATGTGACTTGACTTATTTTTCGAGTTACTAATTTTACTTAAGAATGATTACATAGTTATCTTTAACATTTTTCAGCATATAGTATAAGTTAAACTCTAAATCTAATTGCTACTTATGTTCAGGTAACTTGGGTGGAACACTTGGAGTGCCAAAAAAGCATAGTTCATTCTCTGTACCGTGTAATTGTCAACAGCGGCCAAGCTTTTGGGGCAAGGCGTTGGATGGCTACACTGCAGCAGCAATGCGAGCGCCTCCTCTTCTCCATGGCAACCAACATTCCCACCAAAGATACAACTGGTAAACTAAACTTCATGTCTTACATTAACTAATTCCAAATTGGTTCAAAAATTAAACTGTGTAAATGAATTGAAACAGGTGTTGCCACACTTGCTGGTAGAAAAAGTATACTAACATTGGCACAAAGAATGACATGGAGTTTCTACCGTATGCTTGGAGCTTCTAGTTATAATACATGGAACAAGATTCCTAGCAAAACTGGCCAAGAGGATATTAGGGTGGCATCTAGGAAGAACTTGACGGATACTGGTGAACCGCACGGCGTGATCCTCTGTGCTGTTTCATCCATTTGGTTGCCAGTTTCTCGCAACGTACTCTTTGATTTCCTGAAAGATGAAACTCGTCGACATGAGGTTAGTAAGTTCAATATTTATCTCATTGCATTACATTCAGTATATTCTTCAAGGAAACAAAAACAAAGTGTTGACATTTTTCAATGAATTTCGTTATCTAAGTGGGATGTCATGTCAAATGGAGGCCCAGCGCAATCCGTTGCAAATTTAGCAAAAGGTCAAGACAAAGGAAATGCAGTCTCAATCCAAGTGAGTATTATACCTCTCATAGAAAGATGTTTTGTTTATCTCCATTAATTCTCCTTTTTCATGAATGTAAGCTATAAGGAAAGGAAGTAATTTAGAAGTGGCAAATGGGCGGTTCGACCAATCTTATTGATTGGGCAAAACATGTCAAATTAATAAAGAAGTTATGATCCAACCCACTCAAAGTTTGCTAGGATCAAGATGAGTCAAATAACGAGTCATAACTCAACATGAGCCAACCTCCACTTCTTTTTATTTTGCTTTTTGAAGAAAAAATGATAGCTCGTGTATTTTTCTTAAATTGTTTGCTTAAGTTATTCCTAATTTACCTAATATTGCTTTTTAACCTGACAAATTATACTATTTTGACCTAATAATATTATGGGTCGTTTTGAATTCAACTTATTGAGTCAAGTCAACAAACGGATCAATATACGACCCGTTTAACTTTAGGCGGGTTACTAAAAAACGAGTTTGATTTTGCCCTGTCTTAAGAAATATGATCAGTACTACAACTTGTTCCTAATTGGAAGTTTGAAAAAACTGTACTCTTTTTCAGGCAGTGAAATTAAGAGAAAACAACATGTGGATTCTCCAAGATACTTGCACCAATGCTTATGAATCTGCAGTTGTCTATGCCCCAGTTGACATTGCAGGCATGCAATCTGTTATAACAGGCTGCGACTCGAGCAATACCGCCGTGTTACCTTCGGGTTTCTCAATCCTTTCTGATGGAATAGAGTCAAGGGGTTTAGTTATCACTTCGAAACCAGAGGACAGAAGTTCAGAAGGAGGATCCTTGCTAACAATTGCTTTTCAGATTCTAACTAGCAACTCTCCAACAGCTAAACTTTCTAAGGAGTCTGTTGAATCTGTCAACAACCTTTTGTCAAGTACATTGCACAAGATCAAGACAAGTTTCCAATGTGACGATGCATATTGATTCTTGTAGGTAGAAATATGCTAATTTCATTATACAGATGATATAGTTCTCCTCCTCCTCTACCATTTTCATCTGATCAATAGAATGACGAAAAGGATTCACATGAAGTGATGAGTTCTTCCCCCCATAATTGTAATTCCCCACATTAAGATAGACATATTTACTTCAGATTCTCGACTCTTGTGATGTTATCAAGATAACAACTATCAAAGGAAACTTGTTACAACACAAATGTGTATATACTACATAAGAATTCTCGTCAGCTCATGTATAATTTTCGTTCTCTTCTTCATGCTTTATGTTCTTTGTGCAGTAGATTTACAAAATTACCTCAATGTCAATGTTTTATTTCAATGACTTAGAAGCAGCCAAACTAAATTAACTGGATTTTAAGAAATGAAGGGGACTAAAAGATGGCAGTAGTAAAAGGGTGTCTCTGATACCTCCCAAAATTTCTAAGAGCACCTACAAGATTTTGGCAAATAAAGTATGCTGAGAAACTAGTAAAACGTCAACCAACTAATGAACAAACAAATTTGACACTAAATCAGCCACTGAAGCTACAAGCTGGACAACAAGGGATAGATTTACCCATTTTGAAACATTGATGTAAATGAAAATATGGAATACCTGGTTTGCACTTTAAAACTGGAAACAAAACAGGATTTTTGAGGTACAGTTTTAAGGAAATCTATTTACTTTCATCATTGGAGTTCAGGGCTTTCAAATTAATCTCAGGCATGGCGAGTTTTTACCTCTAAGAAGAAGGTAAGTATGTAGTTATGTACACAAGTGGCAAGCTAGCTTCAATATCCGTATGCTCGTTGCCTCTTAAATGATAATATGCAGATTTTGTGTATTATGCATGTTTCATTATCATAGGTTCAGAATATGACTTGGATATATGATGATATGCCCATTGATGCACCTTCCTCTTTCACCTGTTACTACTAAGGTATAGATGGTAAAAAGGAAAAATATATCTCTTCCCCACTCACAGACACACAGATGAATAGCAATTTTTGCAACGGATGATAAAAGATCTAGCTGAACCTGCCCAGCTTCTTGCTTGCACCAGAGCAAAACTTGATCAGAATATCCTAACAACATATAGCAACCATTACGACAATATGCTGCTTAGAGCATCTTTCCTCTAATAAGTGTAGTCTGTAGAATAAACCTTTTATCAAAGAGGTGGAAAAGTAATGTTTGATAGATGAGTGTACTCAAGTAAAACTCTAAGCATGCGATAGATACAGTTTTCTTGACAAAACAAAGACAACTTTCGAATGTCTACCTCTCCTCCAAGATAAATGGAACCTAATCCATGAACAATACATCCAATTACAAGGAGAATATCTCAAGCTTTGAAAATTTTCTAACTGTTATTCCGAATTGTCACAGATTTTACATCTTAGGCTTCATATGTTTCATTCCTGCAGTCAGGGTAGTTCAAAGGAAAAAGCAACCTTTAGGTCAGTCAGATAATTCAAGGGTTGTGGGATTATGCAGCCCCCACCAATTTGAAAGCAAAATTCACATTGCTAGAGAAAGGATCTAATTAGTTGAACTTTTTTATAAATAAATTGGATTAGTACATCTCGCACGACCGTAAAAGCAGTAATTTCCTCAGTTAATCATGTTCACTAATCCACATGAATCATAAGAAAACTGCATCTAGTCATTGAGTTAGAACTCCACTACACTGCTGAGGAAATGAAGAACCAGAGTATTAACTCAAAGTTTTTGACTTTGCATATTAACAAACTCTATGATCTGGAAATTCCCAAAAAAAAAAAAATAATGCAGAAACATTAGATAGCTAAGTATCAACCCCATCAATTTTGCAACTGAAAACTTAGTACCAAACGGTTCGTTTCCGGGTCGGGTCTGATAAAGTCATACATTCGGGTCCTCAAATAAAGAGAGAAAATTAGCTGAATACTACCAAAAGCATCAATCAGAACTGAAACCGAATAAATTACCATCTAATAAGAAGTATCAAAATACATGATAATCATGAAGTATAACAGGAACAAAAAGACGAATTGAATACAAGATTTGATAGGTGCCCAAGAAAGCTCTCACTCTTAACTCTGCTGCAGAGAGGATTCAAGCGGAAGCCCAAGTTCCTGATTCTCTTCCTCCTTGGGCTTGGGCTGGTTTCTCGGAGGTACAGGTACAGCAACAAAAGTCTTAGTCTTGCTAATGGGCCTGCTCTTTTCAAGCTGAACAAAATCCCCAACTTGGAATTGGTTCAAAGGGTCATGAGCTTGGTACTTCTTCTTCTTCCTAACCCTACGCTTGTACTTTGGGTGAGGCGCAAGACGGGTAACCTCCACTGAAACTGTTTTGTCATTTGTGGAGCAGACGACTCGGCCCTGCATTGACCTCATGGCTCGAATTGGAGGCAAGAAAGCTGGGGGAGAAGGGTTTGGGGAAGTGATAGAGGAAGAGGGTTTTGAGAGACGGGAAAGAGAAGAGGAGCCATTAATGAAAGGGGTGGAGAGGGTAAGGGATTTGAATTGGGAGAGGGGAAGTTGAAGGAGAGGAGAAGTTAGAGACATTGGTGAGAAGCACAGAGCACTGTGTTCGGATAACACAAAGAGATGAGGGAGGAATGAGGATCCCCTTCTTATGTTATCTCTTCCTCTTTTTTTCTTTTCCCCTTTTTTAATTCCCTATCAAATAAATAAAAAGAGCTTTAATATTATGTCTCTTACTCTTCTCTTCCTTCTTTTACTTTTTACATTGAAAAAAAAAATACCGAAAAATACTTTTTTTTTTGGGTAGGAAAGATAGGCAATATTATACATAGCAAACATTTACATGAGTTTAGAGCCCGTAGATGCCTACAAGGCATCATTTGTACAAAAGTAGAATTAGGTTGGTGTCTTCCCCCTAATGGAGAGACAATCCTATTACATAAACTATTACACATTGTAGATGTTTCAGACGAACTAGAGAGAGAATGACTAACATTCCTACTAACATGCCGTGTAGCCCTGCTATGGAGTGTGCCTTGGTAATCTTGTAGATAACAAGACATTACAAAAAAAGGGAGCGAGTCAAAAAGTAGGCATTGCTCCGCTTCTTGTGTTGCACCATATTTGGCTAACTCTATCGAAATTGCTCAATGTCGCACTTTTGTTAATTTTTGGTTCATTTATATTTTTGTCGTTAGCAAATTGTCTCGCATTTATAATTGGCATGAACGAAGCTCGGTATGAAATGGATGGACTCCATGCGTTTAAATTTTTCAAGAAAAAAAAATCCAAATTTACACTTCAACTTTTAACTAATTAAAAATTATTCGTTAGGGCAAAAAAATATTAGTATGTTATTAGAACATATTCTTTAAATGGTTAATATTTACAATCAATTTAGAATTTTCCTTATTCCACAGTTTTGGAGGAGAACAAAGGGGCTTTTGCCCTTCATTTGTTTTGGCCAGCGAGTTGGAACTAAGATTTGATTATTGTTGTGGGATTTTTTACTTCCTATATCATATACGAAAGTTTATTATCAAAAATGTGCATATTTTGTATATTACCCGCCCAGTCCACATTTTACCTACAAAATTTGTACCATTCGACTATTAGGCATTAAAGGAGCAGAATATTTCCTAAAAAACGCGCTAAAATTAAGGAGAGAATCTTGGTGATAATTGATTCTACATTAAATTCAATTTTTAAAAAGGGAAAGGAGATTTCTCATCTGCGTTTTTTTTCTCCAGAATTACAATTCAAATTCTGAAGAAAAAAAAGAGAACGAACAGCTCCTAAAAATAAGAACAGATTCAACTACTAAGAGTTTCGACGAGCTGAATTCAAATTGTAGAATTCAAAATTTTCGAGTTTTAACAACTCAAAGTTGAAAAAATCTGTTCTTCGTCGTTGCTTCTATCAAATTATCGATCAGATATATCTCTTCTTCATCTTTTCTTCTTTCAATCTAGAAATCCAAAAAAAACATCAACATCAACAACAAATCATGTCCAAAATCACAATCATGCTACAATTTAATGGGGATTGGGATAATTATGGCAGATTTAGAGATTTTGAAGTTGATGCCATTGTGGTAGATGAGAATGTAAGCTACAGTATCCTGATTTCTGTGAGTATGTGATTTTTGCCATGTTTAATTTACTCCTACAAATCCATTAAAATTAGGATTTTTCCTTTAATTATTTGATTTCTAGGAATTAATTGCATAAGTTTGGTGTCTTGTTTGCATTTTTTGTCTGCGCATTTTATTCAAAAAAATAAATATAAAAAAATATATGTTGCATTTTAATTCATAAAAATAAAAAAAAATGTGTAGCATTTTAATTCATAGAAAATACAAAATATGTTGCATTTTTTGCATTTAGGCATTTAATTTCACAATTCTAGTATTAATTAGGTATTAATTTAGTTTTAAAATAAAAAGAAAATTGCAAAAAAATAGAGTTTTGAATATTTTAAGGAATACATAGTCTAATTATGTCCTTGTTTTAGCATAAGCAATAAATAAACAAATATATAAAAATACAAAAAAGAGAAAAAGAAAGAAAAAGAATTAAAAGAGTTGGTCTTGTTAAAGGACCCAAAATTTGGGCCAAAATACAATTCTAGCCCAAAAGAGGACCCAAAATTCGGCCAAGACCCAGCCCAAATATCCCTGATCCGGTCCAGTTTCCCTTACCACCAAAACGACGTCGTTGTGTTTATGATTAATCCTAGCCGTCTATGTTTCTTGATCCAACGGACGGGAACCCCCCTATGCCTTTAATATATAACGTGTCCTAACCATACCCACCCCCCCCACTTCACTCATCTCTCTCACACCCCACTCCTCTCCCCACCGGAAATCCTCACCTCCACAGCCCCACCGTATCTCCGCCCCCTTCCGCCTTCCGCCGCCGCTCGCCGCCGGCCGGAAATCGCCTCCGCCGGCGGCGGTGCTCCAAATAACCCAAAAAATACACCATGGAATCCTCTCATCATCCTCTTTCCGACCCCCAGCCTAATTTCCCTCAAATCACAACCAAAATGCTCGGATTTCAAATCTAAAATCCGGCCAAAACCCTATCTTCTCCAAACTCAACCAAATTAACACCATACACTCTCTTTACCCTCTTCTTCCCGAATCTCAAGTTAATTTTCTTCAAATCTAACCAGAGTTGCTCGAATCCCAGATCTAGGGTTCCGGATGGGGTCTTTGGGGCTTCAGTGGGTAATTGATCCTTATATGATGATATTTGCCTATTTTTGGCAAAGAATAGGCAAATAACATCATTTGGGGATCAAGTTCGAAGGCGTTTGAGTTCGATTGTAGATTCGCGTAAGTTTTTCTTGTATTTTTCTTTTACTGTTTTTGCTTTACTTTTTTTTTAGTTATTATTGATTTTTCCCAGTATATAGTTTAGGGAATTTCAGTAGAATTGATTCTGTCTGATTTTTCTGTCTGTTCTTAAAATTTGCTTTCTAGTTTTGATTTCTTTTTAGTCTTCTCAGAATTAATTTTGATTCAGTATGATTCATATTTTCGAGTGTTCGATTCATGATATGATTCCTGTTTAATTGTTATTTGCCCAAATAGTTTGTTAATTGGAACCGATAGGGATTAATTTAGGATTAAGAATAAGTTTAGTTTAATTTTGTTAATTGAAGTGTTGTTTGGTTGTTGCTGAATACTTCCAGGCCGTATTAGTTAACCATGGTCATTGTTAACCAAGTTCAAAGGTTTAGGGTTAGTTTGGTATGGTTTAGCAATTCAGGGAGTAGTCAGGGTTAATTCGGGCATAGAAAAGGGTAGTTTTATTAGGAATAGTAATTTTAAAAGTAGGGAAAGGGTAGTATAGGAATTACAGTGGGTGTAGGACCTTCTAGAATAGACTTTAGTATAGTTTTCAATAAAATAGGTGTTGTTACTTGGATAACAAGTTTAAAAATGAGGGACTGAAAGTTAAAAGGAGAGGGACTAAAGAGAAAAACAAAATCTGAAGAAAGCTTTACATTTTTGCCTATAAAAGGCACACACATTGCCTTGTTTAGCAAGTTTGGAGACCCCTGAGAATTTTCCAAAACCTTCCAGCTCCAGTTTTCCCCGAATATACATTTTCTGCAAGTTTAAGATCTGAAATTCGAACTTCAGATTCAAATACAGCAAAGAAACTTAACAAAAAAAAATATACTGTTTTATTGTTTGGGCCTGTTCGAGTTATGTCCAGTTGACTTATTGCTCCCTTTGGTTTTCGAACTATTTCCTGGTTTGATTTCAAGTAGATTTAGCTGCTCAATCAGATTTTGGTTCTGTTTAACTGGTTCCTCATTGCTGGATTTTTAAACTTACTCGCTGTGATACTGCTGACTTGAACTGCTGCTGACCCCTCTTCTCCTTGTTTCATTATAAACTCCAGGTATTTCCCCTAACTCAGGAGATCTGGAAATATAAGTGTATATTGCAAGCTGGAAATTGGGATGAAAATGAAGCATGTTGTATTGATTTTGCTACTACTGATGTTTTAGTGTAGTTCATTGTAATTAATTAAGACCGGACTGTTTGGACTTTTAATTCATAGCGGATTGTTGATATTCATTAATTTGGTATGATTGTATTTGGATGATTAGCTTAACTGTCGATGTTAGCAATGGTATACAGGTAGAAGCCGATTTAGATCTTCGCTTGTAGTTAGTAATTCGACATATGAATGGCTGTGAGCATTTAACTAATGACAGCAGTAGTATGAATTTGGACTTGTTAATTTACTGGTTGAAAACTGAATGTGACAAGATTGCATGCCCAGAAATGTAAAAATCAGATTGAAATTGCGATCAAATATGAGTTTCACGCGTCTAAATTTGAAATCAATTGCTTATTATCCACGCCTAACGTTTAGATATATAGTCCGGTGTAAATATAGATCGGAATTAAAAGATGTCCATGGAATCGAGCTGTTTGCATATGCTAATCTGAACTCTAGTTTTTGGATAAAATTTGTCACTAAATCTTGCCCTTGTTGCATTGGGCTTCAACAAACAGTCCATGTGAATTTGTATTTCAAACCTGTTGGATTCAATCCAGTTTCGATTTGGGCCCCCGAGCAGGCCCATTTGATCGATCTTCATCCGAGCTCCATTAAGATTCTCTGTTTTGGGACTTGGTTTGAAGACCTTAGTTCATAGCTTAATGGAATATAAATTGGGCTTTCGAGTTAGGTTGCGGTTTTAAATTAAAAGGTTTTTACCCTTTTGTTTGAATCCGGACTTGAACTTGAAAACCCGAATCTCATATTGTAAAGCCCTTTTAGAGACAAAATGTAATAGAAAAATCATAGGTTCCTTAGGATGGCCTTTAAATAAACCTGAGACGAGCCTCGCTGCATAAAACACATAAATTGCGGGGCCCTCATTAAGTACTATGTTAAAATCTTTAGCATTCGGGGCGTGCCATTTACCGAATTTCATGGCCTCCCACAAAGTTAATAATGCGATAGTCGCTTTAGGCGCGAATTTTAATAATTGGACCTTCCTAAACTCGGGTGTGCATTGCATGCAACCCAAATCCGAATCCCAAAACGTTGAATAAGAGGTGTTGAGGATCCGGGTGCATTTCATGTGACGTGATCCAAAAGCACGCTTTTAAACGGCGTTCACTTTCGTAAAAAATAAATTAAAAGCGGTAAATAATATTAAAATTGCACTATAGGTTTAAACATGTATAAAACCCAGATTTTTAGCCAATTATAATAATTTAAGCAACCGTGCTAGAACCACGGGATCCGGGGGTGCCTAACACCTTCCCTCGGGTCAACAGAATTCCTTACACAGAATTTCTGGTTCGCAGACTCCAATTGGGAAGTCGAAATTTTTCCTCGACTTGGGATTTAAATTAAACCGGTGACTCGGGACACCAAAAGCCCATCCTTTCCCGAGTGGCGACTCTGAAAATAAATAAATAATCCCATTTCGAATAATGTCACTTTAAATGGAAAAACTCCCTTATACATTCTCCTTCGGGGTGGGTGTGTAAAAAAGGAGGTGTGACAGCTCTGGCGACTCTGCTGGGGATACGAACCCAGAATTTCGATTCAGGGTTCAAGAATTCGAGCTTAGTGCAATTGTTATATTTGGCTTTATCTGATTTTTCTACATGTTCCATGCTATATGTGCTAAATGTTTTACCGCTTTGATATTTTGTTGAAATTGTATATATAAACTGTCGCGAATCCCTTCCTCTCTCTGAGTCTTCTACATCATGGAGAAGGGTGCACTTCGTGTAGCTTCTCTTCTGTTTAGAGTCTTTCCCAATTTAGAACGAGGTTTGGATAAGTTGCAAAGCCGGCGGAGCTTCTGTATCCCCGGTACGCTGCCTCCCCCTCGGCTCGAGTTGTCCGCTCGGGTAAGCCAGGTCTAGACCAGTAAACCTAGGGTTAAGCCTAGAAGAACAAAACCACATGCCGGATCCCTAGTAGGACGTTTGTTTGCATCATGTGCATTTGACTTAGGGGACTCAACACAGGGGTTGGGTCCGTCTAGGACAGGTGACCCGAAATAAATTGACCATCCCGATGCATCTTACGTGCTACTTGCGCATTTATTTGCCCGGCTTTGCATGTTGACTGGCTTGTCTAAAATGAGTGA
>NW_017671188.1:29184-35245 GCF_001879085.1 Nicotiana attenuata | reverse complement strand
AAATATTTTTGGAAAAAAAAAAAGAAGGAAGAAAAATTTGTTGTTTCAAAAAATTACATTTTTTTTTGATTTTTGGCATATCTGCCCGAACTACGCCGGTTTGATTCTCAGCGGATGTGAGATACGTAGGCAACCCTCATCGGGTCCAACCTTCCTTTTCAAAAATACCAAAAAATGCCAATTTGTGTCATAAATAAGTCGGGTGATGCCATTCCTGTTTTAATAAGCCGAATGTCCCCAAAAGGACGCCGGAAGGCCGTTTTGCAAGAATAGCCACCTTGAGTCATTTTTAAATGGTTTGCGGGCACAGCCTTAAAATCTTCCTCCCAGAAGTGCTGAAAGGCCATATTTGCAAATCCAAGTCCTTATTTTCTGAATAAATAATTTTTGCACAAATAGCCATTTTTCAAAATAAATCATTAAGTTCCCCTAAATAATGTGCAGGATGAATTCAAGTGACATCGAAACCTTCTCAGTCCTGAGTGAGATCCCTTTGAAACTCCATATGTGGTGGCATAACTTGGGAAAAGGAAGCAGGGATACTGTGGTTAAAAGCCTGGGCGGTCTTGTAGATTTATTGAAAATCAGACCAAGGAAGGATGTCATTGAGGCACTGATACCATTTTGGGACCCGACCCGTAATGTATTCCGGTTTTCAGATTTTGAACTCACACCCACATTGGAAGAAATTGCCGGATATGCCGGTCTCAACGGGAACTTCCGCGGTAGATACCCTTTGGCCCCACGACCGATAACTCTTCATAGGTTTTTGGACTTGTTGAACATCAGTCGGGATATTCAGGACCCTCATCTGGCAGAAGGATGTTGTACACTACATTTCCTATATCACCGGTATGGTAACCCCAAAGGTTTTGAGGAACCCAATACAGGACTAACACATGCTGGAAATAAGGACAAATGGGAAGCCCGACGGGGATTAGCCTTCATGGTGGCCTTTATGGGAGTGGTAGTTTGTCCTAGAAAAGATGGTCACATAGACCTTGGCCTAGTAGGAATGCTAGATGTTGCTATGAAGAAACCTACTAGCACAGTGGTTCCCCTGATTGTAGCAGAAATATACCGAGCTCTGACCAAATGTCGAGAAGGGGAGAAATTCTTTCAAGGTTGCAATTTGCTTTTGCAGTTATGGATACAGGAACATCTTTGTCACCGCACAGGATATATGAACTACGGCTTAACCGGGTTGAGTTGTATTGTAGAGTTCGAGACCCGAGTTACAGGTATTGAGTTCCCGGAGGGTACTGAGGCCTGGTCGTCGTGTTTAAGATCCCTCACTGCAGATAAAGTAGAATGGGCTTATGGATGGCTTCCTCCTACTGAAGCTGTGTACACATCGGCAGAAGTCCCTTATATTCTTTTGATGGGTATTCGAAGCATTCAGCCCTATGCTCCTTACCGCGTTTTGCGACAATTTGGAAGATTCCAGACGGTGCACAGCGATGAAGACCTGAGTGGGCAAGTCATTGAGTTGGGCCCAAAAGCTGCATTCCCTGAAGGCCGAATCCGAAAGATATGGAATGAGTGCAGGTACCTTGAGCCTAAAACTATAGTACAGGACCGGGCCAGAGGTGAGGTAGATCCCAAATACTTGGTTTGGTTCGGTAAAAGGTTTCAAATCCCCGAGAGACCCGCCAAAAGGCCACATGTGCAACAATTAACAAGCGAGGCTCAGGTGCAGTGGGATTGGTTGGCTAAAGAAAAGGAGTACAGAGCTCGAATTGGAGCATTGGAAAAACAGGTTCAGGAGCTTCGGTTCGAAAACAGCTTGCAAGCCGCAGCTGACGAAGGTGATAAAAAGCAATTGGCCCAGGAGAATGAAGCTCTCAAGGCCCAAATTCAACAACTGAAATTAGATGCAAGGAATCGAGAAAGAAGTCTATCCGACGAGAGATTGATAAGAGGGTTGAAGAAACAAGTCCTGGACTGTCAGGAAGAATTGGAAAAATCCGAGGGAAGCATGGCAAAACTTCGGGCTCAATGGGCAAAGAAGACCGAGGAAAGGGCCCAGTTTGTACAGCAAATGAAGAAAAACTATGACGGAACCATCGCCAACATGAAAAGAAAAATGAACACTCTTGAAGAAAAGGCAGCCCGTCGGGAGAAAGAGTTACAGGCCGAGAGGGAACAATGCTATGAATTAATCGCCGATATGGAGAAGGAAGTAAAATTGTTACAGGATCTTCACTTCCAGGATTCTCAGGTGCTAGAGGCTCGCACTCAACAGATAAGCCGGCTACTCCAAGAGAAAGGTCAAATCAGGGAGAGAATCAGAAACATTGCCAACTACATTGTCATGAAGTGT
The DNA here is from genome assembly GCF_001879085.1 of Nicotiana attenuata. NCBI lineage: Eukaryota > Viridiplantae > Streptophyta > Magnoliopsida > Solanales > Solanaceae > Nicotiana > Nicotiana attenuata. The sequence goes on along the minus strand of NW_017671188.1, from coordinate 32,922 downwards.
CAGGCCGGCGAACGGATGGGTCGTACCACATTCTTTGCCTCCGTGATGATATTTGTTCGCCAGGTTATGAACGATCTAGATCAGTTGCAAAAGGGTCTTGCACGCAGGCCCGCGGCGATGCCGAGTGATGCCCCGCGGGCCCCAGGATTTGAAGCTTTGATGTACTCTTGAGTCTGTAGTTTTCGTGTCTGGTTTTGTACTTTCTATTTCCAAGAAAGAAAAACAAATAGTCTAGTAGCTTTGTAATTGCTTTTTTTTATTAATGAAAATTTGAAAATCCCCAAAACAAATTGTTTCTTTATTTCTTGCATTTAAGTTCGCACTTGTTTGCAAGAACTACGCTTGGTCTGATTCATGCGGGGTCATGATACGTAGGCAATCTCCATAGGATTCGACCGTATCCCCTAAAAATAAAATACGAGGGAAGGAAATAAAAGAAAAACAAGAGAGGAAAAGAAACGCAAAAGAGAAAATAAGGAATCGAGAGAAAAACCATGGCAGAAGAACAGGGAAAAGCAAAAAATGAAAAAAAAAAAAAAAAAAAAGAGGGAAAAGAAAATGAGAGAAAAAATAGAAAGAGAAAGAAAAGCAAGAAAAACAAAGAGAGGAAATCAAAAGAAGAGAAAATAGAAAAGAAAAGCCGGGATGACGCATGCAACCAGTGCAAACATGTAGACAACCGTTTAACTGTATAGGTGCATCACACCCCAATGTGCGATTACCTATCTGTTACTTGTCTCAAACTAACCGTGTGTTGCTGATTTCCAGCCTAGCTTTTAGAAACGGTGGTTGGTTGTGGTAAGCTGGCATCGCATCAATACTTTACCAGATCGAAAGGAAGTGTGGAAATGTCTACAGAAATGACTTTGCCCGCAGTCCCCATCTCTGAAGATAGCCCCATCTCGGGGGTCCCGGCCTCTGAATCTTTTACAGCTGAAGAAAATCGGATCTTGCGCCTGCGACTGATGGAAATGTGGGATGCTTGGAACAATGGAAAGGAACCCCCAAGCAATATTCCCGGATTCCCAGAGTTATTCCCTAGAGCTGGAGGTGCTACTACGGTCCCTATCAGTCACCCTCCTACCCCTTTTGGGCAACCTACCATGACCGCTCATTTCGTTGGAATGCCTTCTGAGGTTCGCCCCCAGGTGTTCCCAGCGGGAGCAGTTCCTAACATCTTCACTGCTCCACCATGTCCTGCTACAACACAACCTTCGCTGCCAAGGCCTGCCTTTGATCCCTCAGCATTCACATTCCAAAACCCTGTATTTCCGTCAGATCCTCCTCAATATCCCACATATAATTACTCTCAGCCACCCCCATACGAGCTTACACCAGGGCAGGACAAAACCCCCAAAGACCCAGAGCAGGATGAAATGGCAAAGAGAATGAGAAGCCTCGAGCAGAGCTTGAAAAACATGCAAGGATTGAGCGGGCAAAAGAGTGTCTCATACACGGATCTATGTATGTTCCCTCATGTACACTTGCCGTCAGGGTTCAAAACACCAAAATTTGAGAAGTATGACGGACACGGTGACCCCATTGCTCACCTAAAGAAGTATTGCAATCAGTTACGGGGGGCCGGTGGCAAAGAAGAGCTGTTGATGGCATATTTTGGAGAAAGCTTGGTTGGTATCGCTTCAGAATGGTACATGGATCAAGATGCCTCGCGTTGGCATATTTGGGATGATCTGGCCCGAGACTTTGTTCGACAATTTCAGTACAACATAGACATCGCGCCGGACAGGAACTCTTTGGCAAATCTTAAGAAGAAGCCTTCAGAAAGCTTCCGTGAATATGCAATTAAGTGGCGCGAACAGGCGTCGAGAGTGAAACCTCCAATGGATGAGGTAGAGATGGTCACTGTTTTCCTCCAAGCCCAGGAAGCAGACTATTTTCAGAATATGATGTCCGCCATGGGTAAACCTTTCGCCGAGGCAATAAAAATCGGAGAGATGGTAGAGAATGGGTTAAAAACGGGTAGAATCTTGAGCCAGTCAGCCATAAGGGCCACCTCCCAAGCCATCCAAGGCGGGTCTGGAGGAATGGCCAAAGGCAGAAAGAAAGAAGAAACAGTGATGGTGGCATCGGAGGGAAGAAGGTATCGGGCTCCTAGACCGGTGTTCTCTGAAAGAACCCCTCAACACTATTACCCTCATACTGGTATGGCCTATGCTCCTGCACCTTATGCGGTCATGAATGCACAACCTTTCGGCCGACCGCAACCACAAGCTAACCGAAATCCACCTCCATTCCAAAGAAATCAACCTCCTTACCAGAACCAATATAATCCCCGACCACCGCAGAATAACTTTCGTCCTCGAGAACCTCCCAGGAGACCAAATTTTACGCCAATCGGTGAACCCTATTCCAGTTTGTTCCCGAAACTCGTCCAGATGAATTTGCTGCAGCCTATTCCCCAAAACAGGCAGAACCCAGAATCTTCAGCTTATCAACGAGGGGTCCATTGTGCTTACCATTCAGGAGCCGAAGGGCATAGTACTGATAACTGCTGGACATTGAAGAAGGCTGTGGAAGATTTGATTGAACAAGGGAAAATAGTGTTGAGGGATGAAGAAGCCCCGAATGTGACTAATAACCCGTTGCCCGCTCACAACAATGGGCCGGTAATCGGTATGATTTGTGAAGACAGGGAGTTTGATCCGGCTTTGAAAGCCATAGTTGCTATTGCCGATGCAGAAAAGAAGCCCAAGTTACTCCCGAAGCAAGGAAAAGGGGAGAAGGAGAATAAAACTGTCAAAACTGAACTTGAAAAGAAACCTGAGACAAAAGTAGAAATGGACTCTCTTAAGAATGGAATTCTCTATGTTCCGCGAGGACGCCAAGAAAAACCATTGGTTGTCACTATTCCGAGGAGAGCTGAGGTAAAAGGGGAAACACCAATATATGTACCAAAAGGAGCCTATGTGGTACGGGGGACAATTAAACCGCCTCGGCTGAGTGAGCCAGTGGTTATTGGACGCGTACCACAGAAGCCAATGACAGACCCCTCTGCGGTGCCATGGAACTACCAGCAAACAGTGGTCACATACAAGGGCAAAGAAATTTCGGGGGAACTTCCAGGGAAGAACTCTGTTGAGAAATATTCGAATGTGCAGGAAGTGAATAATGCCGCTCGAAAGCGTTTTCCGTCCAAGAGGCCAGTGAGTGCTGAAGAAGCAGAAGCCTTCTTCCAGAAAATGAAGATGCCTGATTATGAGACAGTGGATCAATTAAGAAAGTACCCTGAACAGGTGTCCCTGCTCTCACTAGTGACAAAATCCGCCGAACATCAGAAGATCTTGATGAAAACTTTGAATGAGGCATACGTGCCAAATAAAACTTCAGTCGAGCAGCTCGAAAGGATGACGGAAAGGTTTTTTGCCGTCAACCAACTCTCTTTTAGTAAGAATGACTTGCCTCCTGAAGGCGCAGCCCACAACAAAGCCTTGCATCTGATCGTCAAGTATGAGGGTTACTATGTCAAACGAGTCATGGTGGATGGAGGATCGGGGGTTGACATCTGCCCACTCTCCACATTGCAGAGGATGGAGATCGGAACAGAAAAGATTCGCCCGAATAATGTTTGTGTAAGGGCTTTTGATTGTATTAAGAGGGATACCATCGGTGAAATCGACATGATATTGACTATAGGACCGGTAGACTTCGAGGTGACCTTCCAGGTGTTGGACATGGATACATCTTACAACTTCGTTCTGGGGAGGCCTTGGATCCATG
>NW_017671188.1:21993-26121 GCF_001879085.1 Nicotiana attenuata | reverse complement strand
CCCATATTGACCCTTTAGAGATTCAAATCAAAGAAAAGCACGGGTATTGTAATGCGGTTGAGGTGGAACCTAGTGGTCAGCCCTGGTATCATGATATCAAGAGATTTCTGAAAGCACAGGAATACCCTGAGCAGGCCACCGGAGATCAGAAAAGAACCATTAGACGACATGCGAGTGGTTTCTTTTTAAGTGGTGATGTTTTGTATAAAAGAACCCCGGACCTCAACTTGCTAAGATGTGTTGACGCTGAGGAAGCTGGAAGAATTATGCATGAAGTGCACGCAGGAGTATGTGGACCTCATATGAATGGTTATGTGTTGGCAAAGAAAATTTTGCGAGCCGGGTATTACTGGATAACCATGGAGAAGGACTGTTTCAGTTTTGTTCGGAAATGTCATCAATGCCAGGTGCACGGCGACTTGATTCATGCACCTCCGACAGAACTTCATCCGATGTCAGCACCTTGGCCGTTTGTTGCTTGGGGCATGGATGTCATTGGGCCGATCGAGCCGAAAGCTTCGAATGGGCATAGGTTCATACTGGTAGCAATCGACTATTTCACAAAATGGGTTGAAGCCATCACCCTCAAGTCAGTCACCAAGAAAGCCGTGGTCGACTTTGTGCACTCCAATCTCATTTGCCGCTTTGGCATTCCTGCAATTATTATTACCGACAATGCCGCTAACTTGAACAGTCGCCTGATGGAGGAGGTATGTGAACAATTCAAGATAACGCATAGAAACTCAACTCCCTATCGGCCAAAAGCCAATGGTGCTGTCGAGGCAGCAAATAAGAACATCAAGAAGATTTTGAGAAAGATGATTCAAAGCTCCCGGCAATGGCATGAAAAGTTACCCTTCGCATTACTTGGATATCGCACCACAGTACGTACATCAATTGGAGCAACACCATACTTGTTAGTTTACGGTACTGAAGCAGTCATACCTGCAGAAGTGGAAATTCCTTCACTCCGGATAATCGTTGAGGCGGAGATTGAGGACAGTGAATGGGTTAAAACCCGACTAGAGCAATTGTCATTAATTGATGAAAAACGGATGACCGCGGTTTGTCACGGACAGCTGTACCAACAAAGAATGGCCCGTGCCTATAATAAGAAAGTGCGTCCCAGGAATTTTGAAGTGGGACAGCTGGTACTCAGACGCATTCTCCCTCATCATCAGGAAGCAAAAGGGAAGTTTGCCCCTAATTGGAAAGGTCCATACATCATCCGGAAAATATTGCCAAGAGGAGCACTGTATCTGGGAGACATCGAAGGGAATGATCCTGAGACAGCAGTCAACGCAGATGCAGTAAAAAGGTACTACGTCTAATCCTCATTCGGCGATGGCTTTTGTGCGATTGAGATGACGAAGGCTTTCTTTCTCACTATCCAAACACTGTCAATCCTTTGTAAACCCCTTTTGAGCCGGTTACCCTTCTTTGGCTACCCTCTTTGGAACCCGGAAGTACGAAAAAAAAAAAGTGAAAAAAAAAACGAAAAAATATATAAAAAAAAAAGAAAAGAAAATATGATGAAAAGAAAAAGAAAAAGAAAACAAAAATAGAAAACAACCAAAAATCAAGTGTTTTGCCTGAACTACGTTTGACTTGATCCTGAAAAGGTACGTAGGCAGCCTCTCCCTGAGGTTCAGTCACACCAAAACAAAAATCCCAACTTCCCCGAGAAATGAAACTGGGGCAGATGGTATAATGGTTCGGCCCTAAATCCACCGAAATGGTTCCAAAGTTGTACCTCCATCCAAAATCCTTTTTACCCCGAAACCTTGTCCAAGTCCTTCCGATCAATTGGCAAAGGCAGGGAAGTGGAAAACGTTGTTGTTGGAATCTGACACAATGCAAGTTGAGAGAAATAAAATGAGAGAGTCTTATCGGTGAAAACCTTCGGGCACCATAAGGCGATGGTGAGTAGAGAAACTGAAAATGAGAGAGTCCGCTTAGTGAAAACTCGCAAAGAGCACTATCGGGCAACGGTGAGAAGAGAAATGAGAGAGGTCGATTGGCGAAAACCCGCAAAGGGCGCTGTCGGCCGAAAAGAAGACATCTCGCCACTAAAGGAGTCCTGGCAAGGTTCCCTGATTTTGAAATACTGATTAATGGATTCACGAGAAGCCGGAAAGTTTGTGTGGGTCGGGCATCAGTCCAAGAAGCATGTCATGTTCATTTGAAGCCAGCATGCACACCCCAGATAAGTCCTTCTTTTCCCCGAAAGGGATGCTTCTCTTTAAAATCATATGCTTGCCTTTTGCATACTTTTACTTTGAATCCCTTTCGGTTTATCTCTGATTCCGTAACTAGTACAAAAAAAAGGCGGCAGGACCGGTTTCACAGGGCTTCGCCTGGTCAGAGTCGAAGAAATACCCAGCCTCAGCGAGTGCGTCAGGCCAATCTCGACTGACCATAGTGATTGATGCTTTTGAAAAAAAAAAAATCTTGGAAAAGAAAGAAAATCAAAGGCAAGGGCAGAATAAAGTGACAAGGTCAGAGCCTACACGGGCGATTCATAATGAAATCCGGAAGGCTCAACCCGGTCGGTTTGAAAAGAAATTCACCCTCAAAGGCAAACAAGCAGCAAAGTTCTCAACGGAAATGGGGCCGAGATCAAGCAATTGAGATGATCAAGGCCACAAAACCAACCACCCTTTCAAACTAACAAATTGTTATTTGTTGAAAACAGGTTTGATTCAAAGCAACCGTGCAAGAAGCAGGTGCAGTCCAAAAAGAAATGAAATGCGCAAGCGCTGAAATAGCTTTGCAGCAGGAAAACGACCAAAAAGGAAGTTTCCTATCCCCAAGTTCTTTCATGTGTTTTGCTAAATAAAAGGAAAACATATAAAGAGGGAAAAACAAAAGATAGAAGAAAAAAGAAAAGAAGTTACAATAAAAATCCCAAAAAGAAAACAAATAATGATAGCATAGGATCCCATTCCTTAAATATCCCGGAACAAAAACCGAGGATCTCCCGGCACAAAAACCGTGGAGCTTTTTCTTTCCCAAATCCCGGAACAAAAATCGAGGATCTCCCCGCACAAAAACCGTGGAGCTTTTCTTTCTCAAATCCCGGAACAAAACCGAGGATCTCCCGGCACAAAAACCGTGGAGCTTTTTCTTTCCAAAATCCCGGAACAAAAACCGAGGATCTCCCGGCACAAAAGCCGTGGAGCTTTTTCTTTTCAAATCCCGGAACAAAAATCGAGGATCTCCCGGCACAAAAACCGTGGAGCTTTTTCTTTCCCAAATCCCGGAACAAAAACCGAGGGTCTCCCGGCACAAAAACCGTGGAGCTTTTTCCTTCCCAAATCCTGGAACAAAAACCGAGGATCTCCCGGCACAAAAACCGTGGAGCTTTTTCTTTCCAAATCCCGGAACAAAAACCGAGGATCCCTTTACACATTTCCAATTTGATTGATTAGATATGTGTTACAACTAAACTCACGAAATTTTCCTAGTGAAAACTGGGGCAGAAAATTTCGTTCGTTCGTTTGGTATCCTGAAGCAGGACAACCTCAGGACACAAGGTGCGAGATGACCAACGGAATGAGTCTCAATCCAGAATCAAGGAAAGAAGAAAAGAACAAAAAGAAATGAACTCAAAATGTGAAGCAAGCAAGGGCGCGGATTGCTCAAAATCTGATTGAAGTCACAAGCTCCGTTGACCCTGTTTTGACTCAATGCTGCAGAAAGAAAGGACATCTACAACTTGCGAGCATCAAGATTCAGATCGGAGTCCACAGCAAAATCAGCTAAGACTCAAGATCAAGCTTCAAGAGATCTATAGATAGGAATCTTGTAACTCATAGTTGATAGGCATAGCTAGCTTAGCTTTGATTTTCCTTTTGGTGTAATAAGGAGGTCAGCAAGCAGTAGCAGCAGCAACAGCAGTGAAATCACAGCTCCTGGTAGTCCCAGCTACCAAAACTTCTCGAACTACACTGACCTGATTCCTGTTTAGCCAAGGATATGTAGGCAACCTCAGAAGCAGGGTGCGGTCAACTCTTTCAAGATGCTTCACACGGAATATGCGAACGGGCAAAATCGCTCGTTTCCGCTCACTTGTCTTGCACGAAACTCTCGTGTTCCAGACAAAGAGGGGCAGCTGTGAGCACGTGA
>NW_017671188.1:19858-21488 GCF_001879085.1 Nicotiana attenuata | reverse complement strand
CACCTTCCTCGTACAGCTAGTAACACCACCGTCTCCCCCTGTAACACTACCGTCCCTACCGTGTCTCCGCCGTCCACCGCCATCCGCCGCCGGCCGAAAATCGCCTCCGACGGCGGCGATGCTCCGATCAACCCCAAAAATACACCACCAAACTCGTCTTCCTTTCCTCTTTCCAACCCCCATAACCATTCCCCTCGAATCGTAGCCATATGCCTCGAATATTAGATCAAAATTTCCGGCCAAAACACAACCTTGTCCAAACCGGCCCAAATTCACACCCCACAGTCTCCATGACCTCCCCATCATTAATCCCTAACCAAAACCTTTCGAATCTTGCGATAACTTCTCGAATTTCAAATCTTAGAACCGGCAGAACCCTAGCTCAAAAATTTTAGGGATTTTTGACCGTAATTTCCCTAATCATGTGGGTTCTTGTGAAAGTACACGATTAGGGATGTTACGTGTTAAGAATCCTGGAGGATTCAAGCAACAGTGCCTAGCCGAGTTCCTAATTCTATTAGGTATTCTGTTTTCTTTTTCCCTTCTTTTAATTCTGATTTTGTTCTTGTTTCTTTTGTTTTCTGTTTTGTTTATTTTTTTTTTTGATTCAGTATGTGTCCTAGCAATTTTAATAGTTAGTGTATGTATTTGATTTTCAACGCATGATTTTAGCCTTTAATTCAATAGTTCGATTCTTGAACGTGTTTTAGCCTGTTTCGATAATTCTTTGCAATTCAATTTTGTTTCATTTTAATCTTAGTTAATTGTTGCTTCAACCCTGTTCGGATACTGTTTGGTTTGATTAAATCAATGGTTTGATTAAATCTTAGTTTAATTCAGTAGTTAGGGTTAATTGATTGGTTATAGCTGATTTAGGTTCACTAGGATTAACTATAGTTAACTTTTAACTCAAGTAAAGGGTTTGTTTGAGTTAGTAATTTTGGGATTGATCAAGGGTAATTTAGGCATAGAAAAGGGTAGTTTTATTAGGAATAGTAATTTTTAAAGTAGGGAAGGGATAGTATAGGAATTGTAATGGGTATAGGACTTTCTAGAATAGACTTTAGTATAGTTTTCAATAAAATAGGTGTTGTTACTTGGGTAACAAGTTTAAAAATAAGGGCCTAAAAGCTGAAAACGAGAAGGACTAAAAAGAAAACTAAAATCTGAAGGAAGCCTTAGGCTTTGCCTATAAAAGGCACACCCATTGCCTTGTTTAACAAGTTTTTGACACCCCTGAAATTCCCAGAGTTCCCAGCCACCAAATTTCCCTCCCAAAGCCATTTTAGTCTTCAGATTAGCATTTGAAATTCAAATATACAAAAATACAAAAAAATCAGAAAACAGAAAAACCAAAAATGCTACTGTTCCATTGAAATTAGAGACTGATTTCAGTTTATATTCATCAATTCACATTCTGTAGTTACTATTGCTGCTTGTTGAAGTGTAGAGACTCATTTCAAGTACAATTGAATCAAATTAAGTGAGAATTTGGCTAGGCTATGCACCAGTGAAGTTTCATAAGGGTTTTAAGTTCAGATTTGACTTAGTTTGGGTGTTTCGTTGGTTGTCTATGCACTGGTGTTCATTTCTATTTGGTTTGCTGCTGTGTTAAAGTGGTATCTGCTAG
>NW_017671188.1:13445-18351 GCF_001879085.1 Nicotiana attenuata | reverse complement strand
GGGTGCATTTCATGTGACGTGAATCCAAAAAACACGACTCTTAAACGGGCGTTCAACTTTCGTAAAAAAAAAATAAACTAAAAGCGGTAAATAATCTTAAAATTGTACTATAGGTTTAAATATGTATAAAAACCAGATTTTAGCCATTTATGATAATTTAAGCGACCGTGCTAGAACCACGGGATCCGGGGGTGCCTAACACCTTCCCTCGGGTCAACAGAATTCCTTACACAGAATTTCTGGTTCGCGGACTCCGATTGGGAAGTCGAAATTTTCCTCGATTTGGGATTTAAATTAAATCGGTGACTTGGGACACCAAAAGCCAATCCTATCCCAAGTGGCGACTCTGAAAAATAAATAAATAATCCCATTTCGAATAATGTCACTTTAAATGGAAAAACTCCCTTATACATTTATCCTTCGGGGTAGGTGTGTAAAAAAGGAGGTGTGACAACTCTAGCGACTCTGCTGGGGACACGAACCCAGAATTTCGATTCAGGGTTCAAGAATTCGAGCTTAGTACAATTGTTATATTTGGGCTTTATCTGAGTTTTCTACATGTTCCATGCTATATGTGCTAAATGTTTTACCGCTTTGATATTTGTTGAAATTGTATATATAAACTGTCGCGAATCCCTTCCTCTTTCTGAGTCTTCTACATCATGGAGAAGGGTGCACTTCGTGTAGCTTCTCTTCTGTTTAGAGTCTTTTCCCATTTAGAACGAGGTTTGGATAAGTTGCAAAGCCGGCGGAGCTTCTGTATCCCCGGTACGCTGCCTCCCCCTCGGCTCGAGTTGTCCGCTCGGGTAAGCCAGGTCTAGACCAATAAACCTAGGGTTAAACCTAGAAGAACAAAACCTCATGCCGGATCCCTAGTAGGACGTTTGTTTGCATCATGTGCATTTGACTTAGGGGACTCAACACAGGGGTTGGGTCCGTCTAGGACAGGTGACCTGAAATAAATTGACCATCCTGATGCATCTTACGTGCTACTTGCGCATTTATTTGCTCGGATTTGCATGTTGACCGGCTTGTCTAAATGAGTGAATTATGAAAATAAGCAGTGTTAGGACTAAGTGAGGGTGACCATTTGTTTTGAAAAAAACCACAATGCCCAAATAGTACCGAAATGCTGCCGGATTTTGAAAAATGAAAAAAAAAATAAGAAAAAAAAAAGAGAAAAAGGAAAATATTTGAAAACATAAAAAAAAAAATTGTTGGTCAAAATAGTTTTGATTTTGGCAAATCTACCGAGCTACGCCGGTTTGATTCTCACCGGATGTGAGATACGTAGGCAACCCTCATCGGGTCCAACCTTCCTTTTTCAAAAATAGCCAAAAATGCCAAATTTCAATTTTGTGTCATAAATAAGTCGGGTGATGCATTCCTGTCTAAAACAAGCCGAATGTCCCCAAAAGGATGCCGGAAGGCCGTTTTTGCAAGAATAGTCACCCTGAGTCATTTTTAAATGGTTTGCGAGCACAACCTTAAAATCTTCCTCCCAGAAGTGCTGAAAGGCCGTATTTGCAAATCCAAGTCCTTATTTTCTAAGTAAAGAATTTTTGTACAAATAGCCGTTTTTCAAAATAAATCATTAAAGTCTCCTAAATAAATGTGCAGGATGAATTCAAGTAACATCGAAACCTTCTCAGTCCTGAGCGAGATCCCTTTGAAACTCCATATGTGGTGGCATGACTTGGGAAAAGGAAGCAGAGATACTGTGATCAAGAGCCTGGGCGGTCTCGTAGATTTATTGAAAGTCAAGCCAAGGACAGATGTCATTGAGGCACTAATACCATTTTGGGACCCGACCCGTAATGTATTTCGGTTTTCAGATTTCGAGCTCACACCTACATTAGAAGAGATCGCCGGATACGCAGGTCTCAACGGGAACCTCCGCGGTAGATACCCTTTGGCTCCACGGCCGGTAACTCTTCACAGGTTTTTAGATTTGTTGAGCATCAGTCGGGATATTCAAGACCCCCATCTGGCAGAAGGGTGTTGTACACTGCACTTCCTATATCACCGGTATGGTAACCCTAAAGGTTTTGAGGAACCCAATACAGGATTAACACATGCTGGAAATAAGGACAAATGGGAAGCCCGACGGGGATTAGCCTTCATGGTGGCCTTTATGGGAGTGGTGGTTTGTCCTAGAAAAGATGGTCACATAGACCTTGGCCTAGTAGGAATGCTAGATGTTGCTATGAAGAAACCTACTAGCACAGTGGTTCCCCTGATTGTAGCAGAAATATACCGAGCTCTGACCAAATGTCGAGAAGGGGAGAAATTCTTTCAAGGTTGCAATTTGCTTTTGCAGTTATGGATACAGGAACATCTTTGTCACCGCACAGGATATATGAACTACGGCTTAACCGGGTTGAGTTGTATTGTAGAGTTCGAGACCCGAGTTACAGGTATTGAGTTCCCGGAGGGTACTGAGGCCTGGTCGTCGTGTTTAAGATCCCTCACTGCAGATAAAGTAGAATGGGCTTATGGATGGCTTCCTCATACTGAAGCTGTATATACGTCAGCAGAGGTCCCTTATATTCTTCTGATGGGTATTCGAAGCATTCAGCCCTACGCTCCTTACCGAGTTTTGCGACAATTTGGAAGATTCCAGACGATGCACAGTGATGAAGACCTGAGTGGGCAAGTCATTGAGTTGGGCCCAAAGGCTGCATTCCCTGAAGGCCAAATCCGAAAGATATGGAATGAGTGCAGGTACCTCGAGCCCAAAACTATGGTACAAGACCGGGCCAGAGGTGAGATAGATCCCAAATACTTGGTTTGGTTCAGTAAAAGGTTTCAAATCCCCGAGAGACCCGCCAAAAGGCCACATGTGCAACAATTAACAAGCGAAGCTCAGGTGCAGTGGGATTGGTTGGCTAAAGAAAAGGAGTACAGAGCTCGAATTGGAGCATTGGAAAAACAGGTTCAGGAGCTTCGGTTCGAAAACAGCTTGCAAGCCGCAGCTGACGAAGGTGATAAAAAGCAATTGGCCCAGGAGAATGAAGCTCTCAAGGCCCAAATTCAACAACTGAAATTAGATGCAAGGAATCGAGAAAGAAGTCTATCCGACGAGAGATTGATAAGAGGGTTGAAGAAACAAGTCCGGGACTGTCAGGAAGAATTGGAAAAATCCGAGGGAAGCATGGCAAAACTTCGGGCTCAATGGGCCAAGAAGACCGAGGAAAGGGCCCAGTTTGTACAGCAAATGAAGAAAAACTATGAGGGAACCATCGCCAACATGAAAAGAAAAATGAACACTCTTGAAGAAAAGGCAGCCCGTCGGGAGAAAGAGCTACAGGCCGAGAGGGAACAATGCTATGAATTAATCGCTGATATGGAGAAGGAACTAAAATTGTTACAGGATCTTCACTTCCAGGATTCTCAGGTACTAGAGGCTCGCACTCAACAGATAAGCCGGCTACTCCAAGAGAAAGGTCAAATCCGGGAGAGAATCAGAAACATTGCCAACTACATTGTCATGAAGTGTCAGGCCGGTGAACAGATGGGTCATACCACATTCTTTGCCTCCATGATGATATTTGTTCGCCAGGTTATGAACGATCTAGATCAGTTGCAAAAGGGTCTTGCACGCAGGCCCGCGGCGATGCCGAGTGATGCCCCGCGGGCCCCAGGATTTGAAGCCTTGATATACTCTTGAGTCTGTAGTTTTCGTGTCTGGTTTTGTACTTTCTATTTCCAAGAAAGAAAAGCAAATAGTCTAGTAGCTTTGTAATTGCTTTTTGTTATTAATAAAAATTTGAAAATTCCCAAAACAAATTGTTTCTTTATTTCTTGCATCTAGGTTTGCATTTATGTGCAAGAACTACGCTTGGTCTGACTCATGCGGGGTCATGATACGTAAGCAATCTCCACAGGATTCGACCGTATTCCCTAAAAATAAAATACGAGGGAAGGAAATAAAAGAAAAACAAGAGAGGAAAAGAAACGCAAAAGAAAAATAAGGAATCGAGAGAAAAATCATGGCAGAAGAACAGAAAAAAAAAAAAAGAGGGAAAAATAGGAAGAGAAAGAAAAGCAGGAAAAGCAAAGAGTGAAAATCAAAAGAAGATAAAAGCCGGGATGACGCATGCAACTAGTGCAAACATGTAGACAACCGTTTAACTGTATAGGTGCATCACACCCCAATGTGCGATTACCTATCTGTTACTTGTCTCAAACTAACCGTGTGTTGCTGTATTTCCAGCCTAGCTTTTAGAAACGGTGGTTGGTTGTGGTAAGCTGGCATCGCATCAATACTTTACCAGATCGAAAGGAAGTGTGGAAATGTCTACAGAAATGACTTTGCCCGCAGTCCCCATCTCTGAAGATAGCCCCATCTCGGGGGCCTCGTCTCTGAATCTTTTACAGCTGAAGAAAATCGGATCTTGCGCCTGCGACTGATGGAAATGTGGGATGCTTGGAACAATGGAAAGGAACCCCCAAGCAATATTCCCGGATTCCCAGAGTTATTCCCTAGAGCTGGAGGTGCTACTACGGTCCCTATCAGTCATCCTCCTACCCCTCTTGGGCAACCTACCATGACCGCTCATTTCGTTGGAATGCCTTCTGAGGTTCGCCCCCAGGTGTTCCCAGCGGGAGCGGTTCCTAACATCTTCACTGCTCCACCATGTCCTGCTACAACACAACCTTCGCTGCCAAGGCCTGCCTTTGATCCCTCAGCATTCACATTCCAAAACCCTGTATTTCCGTCAGATCCTCCTCAATATCCCACATATAATTACTCTCAGCCACCCCCATACGAGCTTACACCAGGGCAGGACAAAACCCCAAAGACCCAGAGCAGGATGAAATGGCAAAGAGAATGAGAAGCCTCGAGCAGAGCTTGAAAAACATGCAAGGATTGAGCGGGCAAAAGAGTGTCTCATACACGGAT
>NW_017671188.1:11881-12405 GCF_001879085.1 Nicotiana attenuata | reverse complement strand
CTGGACATTGAAGAAGGCTGTGGAAGACCTAATTGAACAAGGGAAGATAGTGCTGAGGGACGAAGAAGCCCCGAATGTGACCAATAACCCGTTGCCTACTCACAACAATGGGCCGGTAATCGGTATGATTTGCGAAGACAGAGAATTTGATCCGGCTTTGAAAGCCATCATTGCCATTGCTGATGTAGAACAGAAGCCCAAGGTACTCCCAAAGCAAAGAAAAAGGGGAGAGAAAGGATAAAAATTGTCAAAGCTGAGATTGAGAAGAAACCTGAAGACAAAAACAGAAATGAACAATGGAATTCTCTACGTCGCCCCGAGGACGACCAAAGAAAAACCATTGGTTGTCACTATTCCAAGGAAAGATGAGAAGTAAAAGGGGAAACACCAGTGCACAAAGGAGCCTATGTGGTACGGGGACAATTAAACCGCCTCGGCTGAGTGAGCCAGTGGTTATTGGACGCATACCACAAAAGCCAATGACAGACCCCTCTGCGGTGCCATGGAACTACCAAGATCGGAAG
>NW_017671188.1:4497-7813 GCF_001879085.1 Nicotiana attenuata | reverse complement strand
ATGCGGTTTGAGGTGGAACCAAGTGGTCAGCCCTGGTATCATGATATCAAGAGATTTCTGAAAACACAAGAATACCCTGAGCAGGCCACCGGAGATCAGAAAAGAACCATTAGATGACATGCGAGTGGTTTCTTTTTAAGTGGTGATGTTTTGTATAAAAGAACCCCGGACCTCAACTTGCTAAGATGTGTTGACGCCGAAGAAGCTGGAAGAATTATGCATGAAGTGCACGCAGGAGTATGTGGACCTCATATGAATGGTTATGTGTTGGCAAAGAAAATTTTGCGAGCCGGGTATTACTGGATAACCATGGAGAAGGACTGTTTCAGTTTTGTTCGGAAATGTCATCAATGCCAGGTGCACGGCGACTTGATTCATGCACCTCCGACAGAACTCCATCCGATGTCAGCACCTTGGCCGTTTGTTGCTTGGGGCATGGATGTCATTGGGCCAATTGAGCCGAAAGCTTCGAATGGGCATAGGTTCATACTGGTAGCAATCGACTATTTCACAAAATGGGTTGAGGCCATCACTCTCAAGTCAGTCACCAAGAAAGCTGTGGTAGACTTTGTGCACTCCAATCTCGTTTGCCGCTTTGGCATTCCTGCAATTATTATTACCGAAAATGCAGCTAACTTGAACAGTCGCCTGATGGAGGAGGTATGTGAACAATTCAAGATAACGCATAGAAACTCAACTCCCTATCGGCCAAAAGCCAATGGTGCTGTCGAGGCAGCAAATAAGAACATCAAGAAGATTTTGAGAAAGATGATTCAAAGCTCCCGGCAATGGCATGAAAAGTTACCCTTCGCATTACTTGGATATCGCACCACAGTACGTACATCAATTGGAGCAACACCGTACTTGTTAGTTTACGGTACTGAAGCAGTCATACCTGCAGAAGTGGAAATTCCTTCACTCCGGATAATCGTTGAGGCGGAGATTGAGGACAGTGAATGGGTTAAAACCCGACTAGAGCAATTGTCATTAATTGATGAAAAACGGATGGCCGCGGTTTGTCACGGACAGCTGTACCAACAAAGAATGGCCCGTGCCTATAATAAGAAAGTGCGTCCCAGGAATTTTGAAGTGGGACAGCTGGTTCTCAGACGCATTCTCCCTCATCATCAGGAAGCAAAAGGGAAGTTTTCCCCTAATTGGAAAGGTCCATACATCATCCGAAAAATATTGCCAAGAGGAGCACTGTATCTGGGAGACATCGAAGGGAATGATCCTGAGACAGCAGTCAATGCAGATGCAGTAAAAAGGTACTACGTCTAATCCTCATTCGGCGATGGCTTTTGTGCAATTGAGATGACGAAGGCTTTCTTTCTCGCTATCCAAACACTATCAACCCTTTGTAAACCCATTTGAGCCGGTTACCCTTCTTTGACTACCCTCTTTGGAACCCAGAAGTATTATTAAAAAAAAAAAAGAGAAAATGTGATGAAAAAAAAAACCAAAAACAAAACAACAGAAACAAATGTCTGAACTACGTTTGACTTGATTCCGAAAAGGATACGTAGGCAGCCTCTCCATGAGGTTCAGTCACACCAAAGCAAAAATCCCAATTTCCCCGAAAAATGAAACTGGGGCAGATGATGTAATGGTTCGGCCATGAATCCGCCGAAATAGTTCCAAAGTTGTACCTCCGTCCAGAATTCTTTTTACCCAAAACCTTGTCCAAGTCCTTCTGATCAATTGGCAAAGGCGTGGGAATTGAAAAGCAATATTGTTGGAAGCTGGTATAGTCTAAATTGAGAGAAATAAAATGAGAGAGTCTTATCGGTGAAAACCTTCGGGCACCATAAGGCGACGGTGAGAAGAGAAATTAAAAATGAGAGAGTCCGTTGGGTGAAAACTCGTAAAGAGCACTATCGGGCGATGGTGAGAAGAGAAATGAGAGAGGTCGATTAGCGAAAACCCGCGAAGGGCGCTGTCGGCCGAAAAGAAGACATCTCGCCACTAAAGGAGTCCTGGCAAGGTTCCCTGGTTTTGAAATACTGATTAATGGGTTCACGAGAAGCCGGAAAGTTTGTGTGGGTCGGGCATCCAGTCCAAGAAGCATGTCATGTCATTCGAAGCCAGCATGCACCCCAGATAAGTCCTTCTTTTCCCCCAGAAAAGGACGCTTCTCTTTAAACTCATATGCTTGCCTTTTGTATATTCTTCTTTGAATCCCTTTCGGTTTAACTCTGATTCCGTAACAATTACAAAGAAAAGGTGGCAGGACCGGTTTAACAGGGCTCCGCCTGGTCAGAGTCGAAGAAAATACCTAGCCTGAGCGAGTGCGTCAGTCCAATCCCGGTTGACCGTAGTGGTTGATGCTTTCGAAGTAAAGACATTGGGAAAAGAAAGAAAATCAAAGGCAAGGGCAGAATAAAGTGAAAAGGCCAGAGCCCACACGGGCGAGTCATAATAAAGTCCTGAGAGTTGAACCTGGTCAGCTTGAAAAGAGATTCATCCTCAAAGCAGCAAAGTTCTCAACGGAAATGGGGCCGGGATCAGGCAATTGAGATGATCAAGGCCACAAAACCAACCACCGTTTCAAACTAACAAATTGTTCTTTGTTGAAAACAGGTCTAATTCAAAGCAACCGTGCAAGAAGCAGGTGCAATCCAAAAGGAAATGAAATGCGCAAGCGCTGAAACAGCTTTGCGGCAGGAAAACGACCAAAAAGGAAGTTTCTCCCCAAATTCTTTCATGCGTTTTGCTCAATAAAAAGGAAAACATAAAAAGAGGAAAACAAAAGAAAAAGAAAGAAAAAAAAATGATGAAATGATGAAAATCCCAAAAGAAAAACAAATCATGGTAGCATAGGATCCCATTCCTTAAATATCCCGGCCAAAAACCGAGGATCTCCCGGCCAAAAAACCGAGGAGCTTTTTCTTTCCAAATCCCGGCCAAAAAACCGAGGACCTCCCGGCCAAAAAACCGTGGCGCCTTTTCTTTCCAAATCCCGGCCAAAAAACCGTGGAGCTTTTTCTTTCCAAATCCCGGCCAAAAAACCGAGGATCTCCCGGCCAAAAAACCGAGGAGCTTTTTCTTTCCAAATCCCGGCCAAAAAAAACCGAGGATCTCCCGGCCAAAAAATCGAGGAGCTTTTTCTTTCAAAATCCCTTTTCTTTCCAAATCCCGGCCAAAAAACCGAGGATCTCCCGGCCAAAAAACCGAGGAGCATTTTCTTTCCAAATCCCGGCCAAAAAACCGAGGATCTCCCGGCCAAAAAACCGCGGAGCTTTTTCTTTCCAAATCCCGGCCAAAAAATATTTTCCAAATATTAAAAAGAAGAAATACTCGATTAATATGGAAATTC
>NW_017671188.1:0-1076 GCF_001879085.1 Nicotiana attenuata | reverse complement strand
AGACGCATTCTCCCTCATCATCAGGAAGCAAAAGGGAAGTTTGCCCCTAATTGGAAAGGTCCATACATCATCCGAAAAATATTGCCAAGAGGAGCACTGTATCTGGGAGACATCGAAGGGAATGATCCTGAGACAGCAGTCAATGCAGATGCAGTAAAAAGGTACTACGTCTAATCCTCATTCGGCGATGGCTTTTGTGCAATTGAGATGACGAAGGCTTTCTTTCTCGCTATCCAAACACTATCAACCCTTCGTAAACCCATTTGAGCCGGTTACCCTTCTTTGACTACCCTCTTTGGAACCCAGAAGTATTATTAAAAAAAAAAAAACGAGAAAATATGATGAAAAAAAAAACCAAAAAAAAAAACCAAAACAACAGAAACAAATTTCTGAACTACGTTTGACTTGATTCCGAAAAGGATACGTAGGCAGCCTCTCCATGAGGTTCAGTCACACCAAAGCAAAAATCCCAATTTCCCCGAAAAGTGAAACTGGGGCAGATGATGTAATGGTTCGGCCATGAATCCGCCGAAATAGTTCCAAAGTTGTACCTCCGTCCAGAATTCTTTCTACCCAAAACCTTGTCCAAGTTCTTCTGATCAATTGGCAAACGTGTGGGAATTGAAAAACAATGTTGTTGGAAGTTGGTATAGTCCAAATTTGAGAGAAATAAAATGAGAGAGTCTTATCGGTGAAAACCTTCGGGCACCATAAGGCGATGGTGAGTAGAGAAACTGAAAATGAGAGAGTCCGCTTAGTGAAAACTCGCAAAGAGCACTATCGGGCGACGGTGAGAATAGAAATGAGAGAGGTCGATTGGCGAAAACCCGTAAAGGGCGTTGTCGGCCGAAAAGAAGACATCTCACCACTAAAAGAGTCCTGGCAAGGTTCCCTGGTTTTGAAATGTAGATCAATGGGTCCACGAGAAGCTGGAAAGTCTTTGTGTCGGGCATCCAGTCCAAGAAGCATGTCATGTCATTCGAAGCCAGCATGCACCCCAGATAAGTCCTTCTTTTCCCCCAGAAAAGGACGCTTCTCTTTAAACTCATATGCTTGCCTTTTGTATATTCTTCTTT